>NC_057804.1:132972939-133195635 GCF_018294505.1 Triticum aestivum | reverse complement strand
AAATCAAACACTAAATTAACTCGTTTTTATGCATGCGTAGTAGAGGAGACATGTTAAATAGCCCATTTACTTTATTTTGTTCAAGAAAGGGATCGTAGGTCAGGTGGTAGGTTAGTTGAGTTGGCTCACTAGTGGTGCAAGGATCCAATCCTCTCTTGTTCACACCAATTTTTGCTTGAAAAAATCTCGAACGAAAAAAGATCTAAAGAGGGAAAAAATAGATCGGGAGGAGAGCAAGAAAATCGAATCCGGCGAATAGAAGGATCTGGAGAGGGAAAAGATGATAAATTATGTTCGCCAGATCTGCACTATAGCAGTGGCCTACTCACGGTAATCAAGTATCTACAAAATTAGCCCACCTCCAAACATAAACATGCGGTTGGCTGACATGGTCACCGGGGATAGTCAAAGTCTGTAGCGAGTCTGTAGGTGCGGGGTTCGATTCCTATTGCCGCTACTTTTTTTTGAAAAAAATGAGCCAACAACCGAGGATGACGGAAGCGTGCGTGCCTGTCGCTAACCACCAGTCGGCAGGTACTTAGCTTTCTTGTTATTTTAATATACTCAGGATCCAGCGGCTCCAAAGAGCACGACTATTCGAGGGGGGCACCTCCAATTATCCACACACCCCCCTTGCACTTGTTGCTTAAGTCCAGCTGTAAGTATAGCCACCGAGAAGGTTTTCCAATAATTTTAAATAGTAGATGCGGACAAAGATTCTTTCCCCTTTTCAAAAATCAAATTATTTCTCAGATGCTAGGCTCTCCAGAACATGAATAACAATTGCTCACGTACCCGTGACCCCAGTTGGTCCAGCAGAACAAGGAACCAGTCAGGCCCCGTAAATCCGTAAAACTACCTAAAATATTCCACACTTCCCTCATGTCGAAACGGAAAGTGCACGCCTTCGAGCACATCACAAGGGCATGGAAAATACTTTCATCCTCAACACCATAATAGAACACATCCCTGATATCGTTTGATGATGAGATACTCTATTTTTTTGTACCGCCAAACTGTTTGACGCAGCACGCCATGCAAAAATTCTTATTTTTTGCGGCCTTCCAAATAACATCCCACAACCTCCTTTCCTCATTAACGGCACTGCTAGACATTCCATTCTCGCCCTTGCCATCTTTTAGACTTCAGGCCAGTCTGTATGCACTTTTAACGGAAAACATGTCATTTTTCTCAAAGTGCCAAGCAATTAGATCACCCTCTCTAATAGACTGAATACGTAAGTTTAGGATCTCCTCGGCACCATGGTGATAGAACAAGTGCCTAATCAAATTTTCATCCCAACATCTTATTCCGCTAAAAAATGATTCTGAAACCCATTTTAATCTAGTTTGGTTTTTTAATAACTTTTAGGCCCAAATTCCTAGGAAGCCAGTTATCTCTCTAGATATTAGCATTTTTACTATCGAACACTCTCCAAATGACCACTTCTTTTAGCAGGCCAGGCCATGCATAATACCTTGCTAATTCACCGACGTGGACTGCGGGAATACTATATCCAAGTTGTGACCGTTGGGATAATACTTTGCCTTCAAAACCATAGCACAAAGAGAGTCCAGGTACACCAATAATCGCCACGCCTGCTTAGCCAAGAGTGCTTGATTAAATAAACTGAGATCTCGGAAACCCATGCATCCCTTCCTTTTTAGTTTAGTTAGCTTAACCCAAGCTAACCAATGGGTCTTCCTTCTGTCTTCTTCGTCTCCCCACCAAAAATTCCTAATAATCTGAGTAAGCTCATCACATAGTGACGCTGGAAATTCAAAGATTCCCATGGCATCCACTGGGAGCGCTTGCAACACTGCCTTAATTTGATTTTCCTTTATACCGCTAGAGGCATACTTTTCAATCCAGTCTGGTGATATTTTTAAAGCCTTATCTTTGGTAGAATGGAATTTACCCGCCTTCATTCTACCCTCCGACACAGGTAACCTAAGGTACTTATCCTCGAAACCTTTTGCAGAAATTTTTAAAATAACCATCGTGGCCACCTGATTTTCCATACTACACTTTTTGCCAAACTTAATCAAGCATTTATCAGGGTTCAGAAGCTGACCAGTTCCTTCCTCATAAGCTGACAGGATATTTTTAATGACTAAGGCTTGATCAATGGTCCCCTTAAAAAAGAGTAGACTCTCATCCGCAAACAACAGATGAGAAATACCCAGGGCTTGTCTGTTCAGATGAAATTCCTTTAGGGCACCTCTATCACATGCGTCTCTTACAGCAGAGAAAGGGCCTCAACCACAAACAGGAACAAGTACGATGATAAGGGATCACCTTGCCTGAGTCCACAAGACATATGAAAGGTTCCAACAACTATCCACTAAACCGAACTGAGTATTTCACAAATGTAACACATGTCATTATCCAATTAATCCAAACTTGTGCAAAAAAACAAAAGCACCAAGAATACTCTTCAAAAAATGCCAATCCACTCGATCATATGCTTTTGCTAGATCCAACTTATACGCACAAAAATCTCCATGCTGATCTTTTAATGTACTCAATGAATGGATACATTCAAAAGCAATAAGCGCGTTATCTGAAATTAACCTTCCTGGAATAAAGGCACTCTGAGTGGGAGAAATCATACCATCCATAAGAGGTCTCGGCCTATTCACCAGGCACTTCGTACGATTTTATAAATGACATTACACAGGATAGTTGGTCTGAAATCTTTGATGGACTGGGGATTCTTCCATTTTGGGATAAGGACAATGGTCGTATCATTGATACCTTCATGCATAACTCCAGGCATAAAAAACTGTTGAACTGCCCTTACAATATCCTCCTTAATTAATCCCCAATTCCGCTGAAAGAATCTAGCAAGAGACCCATCTAGACCTGGTGCTTTTAACAGACCAATTTGAAAGAGAGCATCACTAATCTCCTTCTCATAAAAAGGTTTGGAGAGCTCCGCATTCATTTCATCATTGACAAGGGGTTTCACAATTGGAATAATATGGGAAGGATCAACATTAGTGTCACGGGGATAAAAGTTGCTGAAAACATGAGTTCGTGATACCCTTGATTTCTTCCAAATTTTCTGTGAGATACCCGTCACTCCTCTTGATAGCAATAATATTATTTTTCTTCGCCCTCCAAGAGGCTTTTCTCTGATAAAACTTTGTGTTTCGGTCCCCCAAAATCATTTTGTCAATACAAGACCTTTGCTTCCACATGACTTCTTCCTTTAAAAGAAGCTCATCCATCTCCACTAGGATTTTCTTTCTCTCCATAACGGTTGCCTTATCACTCCTCATCGCTAGGGTTTCTGAATTCTCAGTCACCCATGCCATGTGCTATTCGTTTTTTCTCTTCTTTTACAAGCAACTGTTCACGGGTTCATTTTACAAAACTAGCAGACATGTTCATGTGTTGCAACGGGAGCAAACGATCTAGTGAAGACACAACTTCCTTGCTCTTGAGTCGTGTTTTGATCTTAAGAAACATGTTTGTGTGTTGTAACGGGAGCAAACGGTCCAATGAGGTAGGCCCGGGCCCAGGGCGTGCAACCTGTGCAGCCGCACAGGGCCTCCAGCTCCGAGGGGCCCCAAATTTTCATAGCACTTCACCACAACCCATATATAGGTCGTAGGCATATTGTGTTGCACGCCTTGACTGCTGGAAATGGGCCTTCGTGACTTCATCAAGCTCGTGCCGCTGTTAGCTCGATGCCCTAATCCTGCGCGTCGACGAAGACTCGATCCAGCGCCTCCACAACTGTTCACCAATCGACAGAACTTCTCCGTCCGCGAGCTATAGGCTATGGTGGCCGCCATACTTTCAGTTCGCTGAAAGCTGGGCTCCACCCAACCTTGAACCCAACATGTACCACCGTTGGGAGAAGGTCACATGGCCACCACCGGCGCTACCAGTGCCACGTTCGCTATTGTCGGTAGCTCTTCTGGTAAGTCACTGTCTGGTCAATGGTAATCTAAAGCTCACATTATCAATTCTTTATTTGAGTTTCTACAAGTACATCAATTTTTTTGGCACATCTGCTCATCTAATTCTGTAGAAACTGCAGTACATTGTTGTGTCAATTTGTCACAAAATCAATCAATTCCGAGTCTCTAGCAGTATTCTTCGATAAAAGTATAGCCCGTCATTTTTCTTTTGCACATCACGCCCATCTAAGTTGATTGTTGCCTAATGTACTAGTCGATTTTACTCCACACTAGTCAACCATATCACTATTTGATTTTGTTCCACGCAATTGGAAGAAAAGTAGTATTCACAATAGCAGTTTCTTAGAAGTATCTCTGAATGGAAGACTACATTGTATAGGTAAGTCTGTAGCAGCCTATTTTATAAAACTAAACTAAGTTCAATTAGTACTGACAAAGAAAACATTGTATTTGTTAAGCGATATCTTATTTACAGACTATATTTGTTAAGCAATAAAGAAGAATTTTTAGGAGGTAGGCCTATTTTAGAGTTTTGTACAGGGCCTCTAATTTTGCTAGCCCAGCCCTGAATGAGGACGTGAATTGCTTCCTCCCGAGTTGTGCTTTGATCCATGCTCCCATCAAATCAGATGTCGCGCAACCCTCCTACCGTCTCTCCGAAAGGGTTCTTGCTACTTGTGAGTTGTGTTGGGATTTCCTCGAAGAGGAGAGGATGATGCGGTGCAGTGGAGATAAGTATTTCCCTCAGTTAAGAACCAATGTTATCAATCCAGTAGGAGAACCATGCAACACCTCGTTAGCAGTACCTACACACAAAATAACAAATACTTGCACCCAGTGCAATCAAGGGGTTGTCAATCCCTCGACGGTTAATTGCAAGCATCAAATCTCGTAGTGATAGATAGATAAACAAAAGCACAAAATAAAATAAAGAAAGAAAATTACAGTAAGGTGTTTTTATTTAATATATGATAAAAAGTAGATCTGGGGCCATAGTATTCACTAGAGGCTTCTCTCTTGAAAATAACATACGGTGGGTAAACAAATTATTGTTGGACAATTGATAGAAAAGCGAATAATCATGATGATGTCCAAGGCAATGATCATGTATATAGGCATCACGTCCGAGACACGTAGATCGACTTCTGTCTGCATCTACTACTATTACTCCACACATTGACCGCTATCCGGCATGCATCTAGAGTATTAAGTTCATAAAGAACAGAGTAACATCTTAAGCAAGATGACATGCTGTACAAAGGAAACTCGCGCATGAATAAATCCCATCTTTTTATTCTTAATGGAAATGATACAAATAATTATCATGTCCCTTTCTAGCATTGGGATTAAGCACCGCAAGATCGAACCCATCACAAAGCACCTCTCCCATTGCAAGAAAAATCAATCTAGTTGGCCCAACCAAATCAATAGATCAGAGAGAAATATAAAACTATAACAATAATGCATAAAAGAGTTTAGAGAAAACTCAAATGATATTCATGGATAATCTGATAATAAACTCACAATTCATCGGATTCCAACAAACACATCACAAAAAGTTATTACATCGAATAGATCTCCAAGAACATCAAGGAGAATATTGTATTGAAGATCAGAGAGAGAGAGAGAGAGAGAGAGAGAGAGAGAGAAGAAGCCATCTAGCTACTAGCTATGGACCCGTAGGTCTGTGGTGAACTACTCACACATCATCGAAAGAGCAGCAAGGTTGATGTAGAGACACTCTGTGATCAATTCCCCTCCTCTGGCAGAGTACCAGAGAAGGCCTCCAGATGGGATCTTATGGGAATAGAAACTTGCAGCGGCGGAAAAAGTATTTCGGGTGGCTCTCTGATGTCAATGGAATATTTGAGAATTTATAGAGGCGGAATTAGGTCAAGAGGTGCCACGAGGGGCCCACAAGCCTGGGGGTGTGCCCCTGGGCATGCCTCTCGAGCTTGTCGCTCCCTCGTGGCTCGTTAGGTCTTCTCCCGAACCTTCTAGGGTCTCTTCTGGTGCAGAAAAAATTAATCCAAACTTTTTTCTCCGTTTGGACTCTATTTGATATTGATTTCCTTAAAAACCAAAAACAAGCAAAAATCAGCAACTGGCACTGGCACTAGGTTAATAGGTTATTCCCAAAAAATGATATATAATTGCATATAAAACATTCAAGATTGATACTATAATAGCATGGAACATTAAAAAATTATAGATACGTTGGAGATGTATCGAGCATCCCCAAGCTTAATCCTGCCTGTCCTCGAGTAGGTAAATGATAAAACCGAATTTTTGATGTGGAATGCTACCAATCATGTTCATCATGTATCCTCTTTGTGGCATGAATATTAAGATCCAAATGATTCAAAGCAATAGTCTATAGTTTGACATAAAAGCAACAATAATGAGGCATACCAACAAACAATCATGTCTTTCAAAATATCAACGCTAAAGAAAATTACCCCTACAAAATCATATAGTCTTGTCATGCTCCATCTTCTTAACACAAAGTATTTATCATGCACAACCCCGATGACAAGCCGAGCAATTGGTTCATACTTTTTAACACGCTTCAGCCTTTTCAACTCTCACGCAATACATGAGTGCAAGCCATGGATATAGCACTATGGGTGGAATAGAGTATGATGTTGGAAGTTGTGTGGAGAGAAAGTCTCACATTAACAAGGCTAATCAACGGGCTATGGAGATGCCCATAAATTGATGTCAATGAAAAGTATGGATTGCCATGCAACGGATGCACTAAGAGCTATAATGTGTATGAAAACTCAAAAATAAAAATAAGTGGGTGTGCATCCAACTTGCTTGCTCATGAAGACCTCGGGCATTTGAGGAAGCCCATCATTGGAATATACCGTTTAGAGACTCATGTTGTTTAGAGACTCTCAAAATAATATAAGTGAAGCAAGAGAGTTCAACAATTTCTATAAAATAAAACCACCGCCGTGCTCTAAAAAGATATAAGTGAAGCACTAGAGCATAGTGTCTAGCTCAAAAGATATAAGTGAAGCACATAGAGTATTCTAATAAATTCATGATTAATGTGTGTCCCTCTCAAAAGGTGTGTACAACAAGGATGATTGTGGCAAACTAAAAGCAAAGACTCATATCATACAAGACGCTCCAAGCAAAACACATATCATGTGGTGAATAAAAATATAGCCTTGATGTCTACTACGCAACCTTCTTCTTGTAGGCGTTGTTGGGCCTGCAAGTGCACAGGTTTGTAGGACAGTAGCAAATTTCCCTCAAGTGGATGACCTAAGGTTTATCAATCCGTGGGAGGCATAGGATGAAGATGGTCTCTCTCAAGCAACCCTGCAACCAAATAACAGAGAGTCTCTTGTGTCCCCAACACACCCAATACAATGGCAAATTGTATAGGTGCACTAGTTCGATGAAGAGATGGTGATACAAGTGCAATATGGATGGTAGATAAAGGTATTTTTAATATGAAATAATAAAAACAGCAAGGTAACTAATGATAAAAGTGAGCGTAAACGGTATTGCAATGATAGGAAACAAGGCCTAGGGTTCATACTTTCACTAGTGCAAGTTCTCTCAACAATAATAACATAGATAGATCATATAACAAGCCCTCAACATGCAACAAAGAGTCACTCCAAAGCCACTAATAGCGGAGAACAAACGTAGAGATTATGGTAGGGTACGAAACCACCTCAAAGCTATTCTTTCGGATCGATCTATAAAAGAGTTTGTACTAGAATAACACCTTAAGACACAAATCAACCAAAACCCTAATGTCACCTAGATACTCCATTGTCACCTCAAGTATCCGTGGGCATGATTATACGATATGCATCACACAATCTCAGATTCATCCAACCAACATAAAAGTACTTCAAAGAGTGCCCCAAAGTTTCTACCGGAGAGTCAAGAACGTGTGCCAACCCCTATGCATAGGTTCATGGGCGGAACCCGCAAGTTGGTCACCAAAACATACATCAAGTGGCACATGATATCCCATTGTCACCACAGATAAGCACGGCAAGACATACATCAAGTGTTCTCATAAAAGTCTCAATCCGATAAAATAACTTCAAAAGGGGAAACTCAATTCATCACAAGAGAGTAGAGGGCGAGAAACATCATAAGATCCAACTACAATAGCAAAGCTCAGGATGCATCAAGATCGTGCCATAGAGGGAACACGAGAGAGAACACGAGAGAGACAGATCAAACACATAGCTACTGGTACATACCCTCAGCCCCGAGGGTGAACTACTCCCTCCTCATCATGGAGAGCGCCGGGATGATGAAGATGGCCACCGATGAGGGTTCCTCCCCTCCAGCAGGGTGCCAGAACGGGCTCTCGAGAGGTTTTTGGTGGCTACAGAGGCTTGTGGCGGCGGAACTCCCGATCTATCTTCTATTATGGAAGTTTTACGATACGTAGGTATATATGGGTGCAGGGGGTACGTCGGTGGAGCTACGGGGGCCCCATGAGGCAGGGGGGCGTGCCCTAGGGGGGTGGGCGTGCCCCCACCCTCGTGAGCACCTCCCGTCTCTTCTGACGTGGAGTCCAAGTCCATCAGGTGGGTTTCCTTCCAAAAATAACTTCTCTAGTTGATTTCGTTCCGTTTTGACTCCGTATGATATTCCTTTTCCTCGAAACACTGAAATAGGCATAAACACAGCAAATCTGGGCTGGGCCTCCGGTTAATAGGTTAGTCCCAAAATAATATAAAAGTGGATAATAAAGCCCAATATTGCATAAACAGTAGATAATATAGCATGGAGCAATCAAAAATTATAGATACATTGGAGATGTATCAAGCCTTAAGTAAATTTGCCGATGGATTGAAGAAGAAAGAGGGATGTCATCCGGGGCATCCACAAGCTTAGATGCTTGGTTGTCCTTGAATATTACCTTGGGATGCCTTGGGCATCCCCAAGCTTAGGCTCTTGTCACTCCTTATTTGGTAGTCCATCAAATCTTTACCCAAAACTTGAAAACATCACAACACACAACTCAACAGAAAACTCGTAAGCTCCATTAGTATAATAAAGCAAATCACCACTTAGGTACTGTTGTGAAATCATTCTAAATTTATATTGGTGTTATTTCTACTGCATTCCAACTTCTCCATGGTTCATACCCTCCGATACTACCCATATATAGATTCATCAAAATAAGCAAACAACACATAGAAAACAGAAACTGTCAAAAACAGAGCAGTCTGTAGCAATCTGTAAACTTCGTATACTTCTGTAACTCCAAAAATCCTGAAAAATTAAGACACTCTAGGAAATTTGTATGTCAATTATGTGTAAACAATTCAGAATTTTATCACGCTCCAGTGAATTTAAACAATTCTGTGACTGAAAGCAAATGTTTCTATTTTTTGCACAAAATCAAGTCAACTATCATCCACACTATCCCAAAGGCTTTACATGGCACTTTATTGAAACAAAAGCTATAAAACATGATTACTGATGTCTAATACACAACTTGTTCTTGTAGACTCGTGTTGGGCCTCCAAGTGCAGAGTTTTGTAGGACAGTAGCAAATTTCCCTCAAGTGGATGATCTAAGATTTATCAATCCGTGGGAGGCGTAGGATGAAGATGGTCTCTCTCAAACAACCCTGCAACCAAATAATAAAAAGTCTCTTGTGTCCCCAACACACCCAATACAATGGCAAATTGTATAGGTGCACTAATTTGGTGAAGAGATGGTGATAAAAGTGTAGTATTGATGGTAGAAATATATTTTTATAATCTGAATAAATAAAAACAGCAAGGTAGCAAACAATAAAAGTGAGCACAAATGGTATTGCAATGCTTGAAAACAAGGCCTAGGGTCCGTACTTTCGCTAGTATAGTCTCCCAACAATGCTAATATAATTGGATCATATAACCATCCCTCAATGTGCGATGAAGAATCACTCCAAAGTTCCTATCTAGCGGAGGACATAAGAAGAAATCGTTTGTAGGGTATGAAACCACCTCGAAGCTATTCTTTCTGATCGATCTATCCAAGAGTTCATACTAAAATAACACCAAATAATTTCAGATTCATAATACTCAATCCAACACAATGAACCTCAAAGAGTGCCCCAAGATTTCTACCGGACAAACAAAGACAAGAATGTGCATCAACCCCTATGCGTAGTTTACCCCAATGTCACCTCGGGAATCCGCAAGTTGAGTGCCAAAACATAAATCAAGTGAATCAAAACAATACCCCATTGTCACCATGGGTATTCATATGCAAGACATATATCAAGTGCTCTCAAATCCATAAAAGTAGTCAATCCGATAAAATGAAATCTCAAAGGGAAAACTCAATTCATCACAACAAGATAGAGAGGGGAAAACACCGTATGATCCAACTATATTAACAAAGCCCGCGATACATCAAGATCGTAACATCTCAAGAACACGAGAGAGAGAGAGAGAGAGAGAGAGAGAGAGAGAGAGAAGAAGCCATCTAGCTACTAGCTATGGACCCGTAGGTCTGTGGTGAACTACTCACACATCATCGAAAGAGCAGCAAGGTTGATGTAGAGACACTCTGTGATCAATTCCCCTCCTCCGGCAGAGTACCGGAGAAGGCCTCCAGATGGGATCTTATGGGAATAAAAACTTGCGGCGGCGGAAAAAGTATTTCGGGTGGCTCTCTGATGTCAATGGAATATTTGAGAATTTATAGAGGTGGAATTAGGTCAAGAGGTGCCACGAGGGGCCCACAAGCCTGGGGGGTTGAAAGCACAAGTGCTCCCTAGGTGGTTTTGGTAATTAATGTCAACATATCTCTTGTTGGACTAACACTTTTATCTAGTATGTTTCAGATAAGTTCAACAATGGAGTGGCATGGACTAAAGGATGTGGGAACTCCTTCAAGATGCTAAGGACAAAGGATTGGCTTAAGCTTCAAGCTCAAGACTCTTCATTTTACATTTTAGTGATCTAAGATCACATTGAGTCTATAGGAAAAGCCAATACAATCAAGAAGGGATGAGGTGTTGCTTAATGAGTTTCTTGCTCCACAGCGCTTAGTGATATGCTCCAAAA
This sequence comes from Triticum aestivum, assembly GCF_018294505.1. Classification (NCBI taxonomy): domain Eukaryota; kingdom Viridiplantae; phylum Streptophyta; class Magnoliopsida; order Poales; family Poaceae; genus Triticum; species Triticum aestivum. The sequence continues at coordinate 133,184,651 of NC_057804.1, read as the reverse complement.
CCCTCAACTACTTTCCCACTTCCACACATATGTCCTAAACCTAAAGTCAAACTCGGCCCCACTGATTCCTTCTATCCGGCGCCACCGAGTTTCAGATGTCATAGCCACTGCCACAAACCCTAGGCAAATCGGTCTTACCGATAGGGATCTCGGTCTCACCGATATGGGATTGTAATCTCTCTGTGTATGTCCATTACCAAAATCGGTCTCACCGAGTTTGAGCAATCGGTACTACCGAGATTACAATGCAAACTTCCTGGTTGACTCATTACCAAAATCGGTCCCACCGAGTTTGTGTAATCGGTCAAACCGAGTTTGCCTGACCAACTCTCTGGAAAGCTTATTACCAAAATCGGTCTCACCAAGTTTGTGTAATAGGTCTTACCGAGATTACGTTATGCCCTAACCCTAACCATATCGGTCTCACCGAATTGCATTTCGGTCCCACCGAAAAACCTAACAGTCACATTATTTGCTAAATCGGTCTGACCGAGTTTAACGATTCGGTCCCACCGAGTTTGGTAGATTGTGTGTAACGGTTAGATTTTGTGTGGAGGCTATATATACCCCTCCACCTCCTCTTCATTCATGGAGAGATCCATCAGACTGAACCTACACTTCCAGCATACATCTTCTGAGAGAGAACCACCTACTCATGTGTTGAGGCCAAGATATTTCATTCCTACCATATGAATCTTGATCTCTAGCCTTCCCCAAGTTGCTTTCCACTGAAATCTTCTTTCCACCAGATCCAAATCCTATGAGAGAGAGTTGAGTGTTGGGGAGACTATCATTTGAAGCACAAGAGCAAGGAGTTCATCATCAACGCACCATTTGTTACTTCTTGGAGAGTGGTGTCTCCTAGATTGGCTAGGTGTCACTTGGGAGCCTCTGACAAGATTGTGGAGTTGAACCAAGGAGTTTGTAAGGGCAAGGAGATCGCCTACTTCGTGAAGATATACCGCTAGTGAGGCAAGTCCTTCGTGGGCGACAGCCATGGTGGGATAGACAAGGTTGCTTCTTCGTGGACCCTTCGTGGGTGGAGCCCTCCGTGGACTCGCGCAACCGTTACCCTTCGTGGGGTTAAGTCTCCATCATCGTGGATGTACGATAGCACCACCTATCGGAACCATGCCAAAAACATCCGTGTCTCCAATTGCGTTTGAATCCTCCAAACCCTTCCCTTTACATTCTTGCAAGTTGCATGCTTTACTTTCCGCTACCCATATACTCTTGCATGCTTGCTTGATATGTATTGTGAATGTTAAACTTGTGCCTAAACTCCACTTAAACTTAAAGAAAACTTAAAAACTGCAACTTTGGTACTTAGTGTCTAATCACCCCCCTCTAGACACCTCTTCTCGAGGTCCTACAAGTGGTATTAGAGCATTGGTCTCTGTCGGTGTCAAAACCGTCGGATCTCGTGTAGGGGGTCCCGAACTGTGCGTCTAGGCGGATGGTAACAGGAGACAAGGGACACAATGTTTTTACCCAGGTTCGGGCCCTCTCGATGGAGGTAAAACCCTACTCCTGCTTGATTGATATTGATGATATGGGTAGTACAAGAGTGGATCTACCACGAGATCAAGGAGGCTAAACCCTAGAAGCTAGCCTATGGTATGATTGTTGTAATGGTTGTGTTCGTCCTACGGACTAAAACCCTCCAGTTTATATAGACACCGGAGAGGGTTAGGGTTACACAGAGTCGGTTACAATGGTAGGAGATCTACATATCCATATCGCCAAGCTTGCCTTCCACGCCAAGGACACTCCCATCTGGACACGGGACGAAGTCTTCAATCTTGTATCTTCATAGTCTTGGAGTTCGGCTGACGATGATAGTCCGGCTGTCCGGACACCCCCTAGTCCAGGACTCCCTCAGTAGCCCCTGAACCAGGCTTCAATGACGATTAGTCCGGCGCGCATATTGTTAGGCATTGCAAGGCGGGTTCCTCCTCCGAATAATTCATAGAAGATTGTGAACACCAGGATAGTGTCCGGCTCTGCAAAATAATTTCCACATTCCACCGTAGAGAGAATATTACATACACAAGTTCAATCTGCTGACGTATCTTGTAGCATGACGTCACGCCACTACCAAGCCTTTACTTGAATTGTTTTTCATTATACCACCTCAGCGTGTTTAGCGAAGCGGTTTCCTTGGCACGTCTTGTCGAAGCAGAGATCGTGTTCCCCTTATTCCGGGATTCTCATCAATATGGACGTGGGTAACCCAACCGCGCCCGTCGCCACGCCCCCTCTATCGAAGGCGAGTCCCGAATGGTCACGGAGACGGCTCTTGGTATTCTCCCTCTTTATAATAGGACCAAGGCTCGTTTCTTTTCTTCAATCCTTCATCGAATCTTCTCCTTGCCCCAAGTTCCAACACCCAGAGCCCCAGATTCGAGCGCTTCGGACCTTCAACAATGTTCGGCTCCGACCTTCTGGGCCGGTGGATGCCCTCCTCCGTCACGGAGGAGGACGTGCTAAAGCTGTGAGAGGCCAAGTACCTGTCTTACGAGATTTCGCACAGGCTGCCTGCCGAAGGGCAGGCCATCCCTACCCCCGAACCCGGCGAGTACGTCCTCTTTGTATCCCACCTCCGTCGGGGTTTAGGCTTCCCGATGGATCCTTTTGTGAGAGGGCTCATGTTCTACTATGGGTTGGAATTCCACGACTTGGCTCCGGAGTCCATCCTCCATATTTCCGCATTTATTGTCGTCTGCGAAGCCTTCCTCCGCGTCACCCCCACTTCAGCCTGTGGCTGAAGACCTTCAATGTAGAGCCGAAGATGATCGAGGGGCGTCAAACAGGGTGTGGCGGGGCGGCCGTGAGCAAGAGGGCCGATGCCCCGTGGCCCGAGGGCTCCTTCCAAGAGGAGCTTGGCTTATGGCAACAGGAGTGGTTCTATATCACCGCTCCGAAGGGCAGCAGGCAGAAGCCGCCGCCCGTATTCCGCTCGGGACCTCCTCGACGGTTGATGTCGTGGGTCAACCAAGGGCTCAACTGGGGGCCGTCAAAAGACGTGCCCTTATTGCAGGGCCGGATTTGAGACCTCCAGGCGAGGGAGATCGATCTGGTCGTGGTGATGCAGGTTATGCTTATCAGGCGTCTCCTGCCCTGCAAACGCCGCCCTCTCCGGCTATGGGAATTTAATCCGGAGGGACCACGGATTCTCCAACACTTCATGGGTTCGACACCCGTGGAGATGTACAAATTGTTCTTCGGATCACAGGAGGTGTGTCCGGAATTGACCGAGGACGCCGGCCTAAGCTGCAATCGCCCGGATACTCAAGTAAGTAGCTCAGTGTTCGGACGCACCGTTTGTTTGCCTTTCTACAATTCGCCTTTTAACCCGTTATCCTTCAACAGGAGTGGATAGCGCAAGCAAAGCTGATACGGTGTCCGGCCCCCCTCCCAGAGACCGCGCCAGATCCCGTGCTGGTCAAGATGCTAGAGGTTGCGTCTTCAGAGGAAGGCGGAGGGGAAAATAAGGGAGCTACCGCCTCGCCAAAGGAGGCTCTTGAAAAAGGGAGGATCGAGAATCTCTCCCTCCAAGGGGAGAAGAGGACCGCCTCTGGAGACCCGGAGGCCAAAGCCCCTAAGCGGGGGAAGAAGTCTTCACCAGAGGGCCCTGCGTCCGGGGAGGCCCCGGCTGCACAGTCTCCCCTAAAGCATCAGCCCTCCAGCGAGCCGTAAGTAGAAAAAAGAGAGCTCGGTAATAAGAGACATCCTTATTTGTGCTTATGAGGATAACCGAATTTTTACCTTGTAGTTCGGATCTCCGACCTTCTCAGATGAGCTCATCTTCGGGGGATCTTCGTCCGGAGATGGTGGAGAGCGAGACGCCTCCGTCCGCTGCGCCGTCAGATAGGGCGGACGAGCCTGAAGTGTCATCACGGAGGGTATCCCCGAGCCCGGCAGAGCCGAAGAGTTCGGCGCCGACTAGTGTTCGGCCGGGGGAGCTGAAGGATCTGCTTGAGAGGGCGTCCATCTCAGAAGATCACCATGCATTGATGAGTATGGTGATTGGAAGGATTTCGTCCGCCAAAAGCGGATTGCATAATGCCGTCAGGAGTTTGTTGGCGGGGTTTGAGGTATGTAAAAACGACACACCTTTTTGACAGTTTTGCACATAAGGTGCGCCCTGTGTAGACAGTAGCCCCTGAGACTCGGTAGGTTGTCGAAAGCGACAGCGTGCCGAGGATCAAAATCGCAGGTATTGAGAGTCGCCTTTCCTATGCAGGTGGCGGATAGTCCGGGGGCTAGCCGGACTGATGGAGTTGCTAAATTAAAGCGGCAACTCGATGTGGCGGATGCGGACATCGCGCTAGTCAACAAGCGACTTGACGAGTCGCAAGGTAAGTTGTTTCTCCGTAGTCACCTATTAAGGGAGCCAAAGCCCACCTCTTACAGTAGTTGTGCTTGATGCAGACGATGCCGCTGCTGTGGAGAGCCTTTGGGTAGAACTTGCTCAAGCCAAGGAGCAAGCCAGAAGGAGTGATGCGGCTGCCTCAAGGGCAGCCGAGGAGTTAGAAGCTGAAAGGGCTGCACACTGCCGAAGCAGGGAAGAAATGGCCGAAATGGCCTTTAAGTTGAAAGATGCTACCGACCACAATGAGGCTCTTGAAAAGGAGCGCCTATCGGAGCGAGAAGACCTAGGGAAGGCCATCGCCGAAGCCAAGGATGCCCGTTCTGCAATGCGGGCTATAAAGGAGGAGCTGCGCCAGGCCGGAGACATTGTGGCTGGCAAGCCTTTTCTGCCGCGCCGTAGGTTTACGGATCCAAAGTATGCCCAGCTTGGCCAGCTGTGGGGTCTGGAGGATCCTTATATGGACTTAGCGGCGAGTGCGGCGGATGCCGTTGTGCACTTCCGAAGTCAGAAGGATCACAAGACGGAAGAGTTGTTTTGGTCTCAATTCCATAGTCCGGATCGTTCACTTCCGCTGACTGATCGGTTGGCCGAATGGGCTGAGCTGAATAGGTTGTCCGGACTTGCCATGACAGATATCGTGACTCATGTCTGGCCGGATAGGCCCAAGCCGAAGAGCTATTTTGGCTTATTGCAGCAATTTCTTGGGGCGGTGCCGCATATCAAGGCGATGAAGCGGTCGGCCTGCATAGAGGATGCGCGGATGGCCGTCCCCTGTGTGAAGACACATTGGACAGAGATGGATGCCACCGCTGTTGCGACCCAGGGTTCAGACGAAAGCCGGTTACCCGCCGAGCACTATTTTGGGGAAGTTCTGTGTGGTGCTCGTGTAATAGAGTCGCAGTGCTCAAAAATGTCACGTTCAAATGAACGTTTAATTTTATAAAACAATGTTTATGATGTAGGCGCTTTTTGTACTTGTGCGTTCAAGTATTGAAATATCTCCTGTGCGGCCGTTTATGTATACGTATGTATAACCTGAAAGATGGCAGTCGTCGGCTTCAGCCCCCACGCACAAGGTGCGGGGGTGTTCGCAAAAATAGCGCATTTTCACACTTAATCCGACGTCTCGGTCCTGTTAAGGAGGTGGTAGCGTAGCAAACGAGGCAACCGGACTATAATGCTTTATCACTTTCACTTAGCCATTGGAGTTCGAGGGTGGGACTACGATATAGCCTCTGGGGGCACCGTGCTCTCCGAATTCGGGCGCGTATGTGCCTGACCGGGAAATGGTCCTTCATCAAAGCGGAGGAATTCTAAACATTCCGGTGGTCGATCGAGTGGTTGACCAGTCTCTCGCTGTATCATGACAGTCAGTTTTCGGCTTTCTCTACTGAGGTGCTCGCCCAGCCGAACTGGGGCACAATCGCAGTAGTTCTCCTGGTGCTGCATTAGCCGATGATACGGAATGTAAGGCAGCAAAACACAGGAGCCGGGCAAACCCAACATTTTACCAAAGACATGATTCGGAGCTGATGCATATAAGGCCTAACTCGAGACGCCGAACACTCCCTAAGGTGTTCGGTCTTTATAACAATGGGCAGAACAATGCCCTGAGCCCCTAGTGTCCAGGTACGGGCGAGGTCCTCTGACGTGGCCGATGCCAAAACGTCAGTCTCCACTCTGGTTACAATGAGAAACTAGGGGATTATAGCAACAAGAGACAGTAAAAAAGGTTTACGTAGGGTCTTAATCTAAAAAGAATACTTGCAACGGGTCCCTACTGCACATCTGCGCCTGTGTCTCCGTTGTGCCGTTATCCTGGACGGGTGTGCACGTTGTTCATCTGTAGAAAGAGAGGAACTTAGTTTGAAAGGAAATCGTGCGAAAAAGTATTAGCTCATTGTTGCTTATATGCACAGCCCCTTGTGAAGGGGTGTGCGGCTAGGGAGCCCCTAGCTTATTTATGCCGGACTCGTCTAGCCGTGTCCGGGGTCTTTGAACGACCTTTTAATGAAATGATGCCACGTGGACCAGGCATTTTAAGTGTAAGAGACGCGTAATGTGGTATTGCGTTAAAGCGGAGAAAAGCTTCACGTCCCAGTAGTGCTTGATAGCTACTTTTGAATGGGGCGACATGAAAGATTAGCTTTTCGCGTCGGAAGTTGTCAGGTGACCCGAACACAACTTCTAGTAATAAGGAGCCTGTGCACTTGGCATAAGGGCCTGGCATCACTCCTTTAAAGGAAGTGTGGCTATGTTGAATTTTAGTAAGGTCTATCCCCATCTTGCGGATTGTGTTCGGATATAGCAGGTTTAAATCGCTGCCGCCGTCCATAAGGACTTGTGTAAATTGTAGTCCGTCGATTATAGGATCCAATATCAGAGCAGTCCATCCTGCGTTTCGAATGCTTCTGGAATAATCCAGATGGTCGAAAGTGATTGGTTTTGACATCCAACTTCGAGGTTCCGCTGGGGTGGACCGTGCGGCACTTATTTTAGCTGGTGCCGCATTGTTTTTCCGTAATATCACATGAAGTGAGTTTACTGTTTTGACTTCTTGTGGGAAAGTCTTTTGTTTTCTGGTGCTCTGCTGGTGGGGTTCATCATCATCCTCACTTGGTGCGTCGAGCCCCTTGTGTTCGGCGTTGAGTCGGCCGGACTGTTTGAAAACCCAACAATCTCGGTGGGTGTGGTTTGCAGGCCTTCCGGAGGTACTGTGGATTTGACATATCCGATCCAAAATTTTGTTTAAGTTGGATAGCTCATCACTGTTGTCCTTAAGAGGCAGTGTTTTGTTGTTTGGCCGCGAGATTTTGAATCCTGCATTGATCGCCGTGTTCTTTGGGCTTTTTTCTTTATTCCGGCGCTGATCCTTTCGGCGCCGTGATTTTCCGTTTCCATCTCTAATCTCGGATGTACTCGGGTCGCTGGTGCTACGTCTTGCTAGCCAGCTGTCTTCCCCCGCGCAAAAGCGGGTCATGAGGCTTGTTAGCGCGGCCATTGTCCTCGGCTTCTCTTGGCCGAGGTGTCTGGCGAGCCATTCGTCTCGGACATTGTGTTTAAAAGCTGCTAAGGCTTCAGCATTCGGACAGTCGACTATTTGGTTCTTTTTGGTAAGGAACCTATTCCAAAATTTGTGCGCTGACTCTCCGGGCTGTTGAGTTATATGACTTAGATCGTCTGCATCCGGAGGGCGGACATAAGTCCCTTGAAAATTTGCTCTAAACGCATCCTCGAGCTCTTCCCAACTTCCAACAGTGTTTTCTGGGAGGCTTTTGAGCCAATGCCGAGCTGGCCCTTTGAGCTTGAGGGGTAGGTATTTTATGGCGTGGAGATCATCTCCTCTAGCCATGTGTATGTGTAGTATGTAATCCTCTATCCAGACTCCAGGGTCTGTTGTTCCATCGTATGCCTCTATGTTTATGGGTTTGAACCCTGCTGGAAATTCATGGTCCAGCACCTCATCGGTGAAACATAGTGGGTGTGCGGCTCCCCTGTATTTGGACGTGCCGCTGTCTTCGAACACTTGGCATGTTGTGTTGCTTCCTGGGGCCCTCTTTTTTGGCCCGTAAATGGACCTGGCTGGGCCATCTGTTTTCCCAGGATCATGAGTTGGCTTGTGTGCGGCGCCGTTTGTCGCTTTTGGCCTGTCATCTGGTCGTCTATCCGGCCAGGCGGCTTCTTTAATTTTTGACTGTGGTGGCTCTATGGCTTCCTCGTCAAATTCTGGCAGCAACTTGCGCTTCGGGTAGCTCTTTGATTGATGGCCATTGCCGTATTTGTCTGTGGTTTTGAGCACTTTGCTCCACCTCATTCTTAGTATGTCTTCCGCTGTTTTGAGCTTCCGTTTTTCCTTCTTCAGACTTCTTGCAGTGGCGACGAGTCTTTTGTGAGGGTTCTTATGCTCCGGTGGTGTGTCCGCCGTGAGGTCGTCTGGACTGTTGGTTTCGCCGGGCATGGATTGATTATCCAATTCGTCCTGTTTGGACGGTTGCTTGGTTGCATGTTCGTCGTCCACTGGTTTGCCCTGCTCTATTGCTGGGTCATTAGGAGTGCTGTTTTTGTCGAGGCGGGACTTAGGGCGGCGTCTGCGTCGCCGTTTTGGTTGTTTGTCGGCGGGATTATCCTTTGCCGCGCCCCGTTGATCCTCGTTATCGCTTCCTTTTGGGGTGTCCACCATATATACACCATGGGTCGGGGTGGCCTTCCAGTGCTTGGTGAGCGCTGATTCTTGATCGTCTCCGGCATCGTCGTCCATACCGTCGATGTCTTCGGAGTCGTAGTCTAGCATGTCGGTTAGATTGTCGATAGTGGATACAAAGTGGGTGGTGGGTGGGCTTTGAATTTCTTCGTCGTCCGCATCCCAACCATCCTGGCCATAGTCCGGCCAGGGCTCTCCGGATAGCGAGAGATGCTTTAGCGAATTTAAGATGTCGCTAAAGGGTGAGTGTTGAAAGATGTCCGCGGTCGTGAACTCCATGATCGGCGCCCAATCGGATTCGATTGGCAGGAGCGCAGGAGGTTCGGAGTCCGGCAGGGAGTCCGGCACCTCGGAGTCACGAGCTTTATAAGGTACGAGGTTAGTGTTCGGCTCCATCGCCGTGGAAGTTGCAGCTCCCGAGGCGGTGTCCAGCCACCCGTCCTCGATCTGCGCAATCGGCTCCGGACTATGGGTCGGAGCGGATTCGTGTGCGGCCTCTAAGGTACTGTCCGGCGGCAGAGCTAGATCATGCCCATCGTGACAGTGTGGCACGCTCGGCTGTGGCTCGGATCCATCGAAGATCAAGTCTCCGCGGATATCCCCCGTGAAGTTTAGGCTTCCAAATCTGACCTGACGGCCAGGGGCGTAGCTTTCGATCTGCTCCAGATGGCCTAATGAATTGGCCCACAGTGCGAAGCCGCCGAATACAAAGATCTGTCCGGGGAGAAAAGTCTCACCTTGTTGTTGATTGAAGAAGCTATCAAGCCTATCGGTGACGACACAGAGGAACTCTCAATGAAAGCACCAATGTCGGTGTCAAAACCGGCGGATCTCGGGTAGGGGGTCCCGAACTGTGCGTCTAGGCGGATGGTAACAGGAGACAAGGGACACGATGTTTTTACCCAGGTTCGGGCCCTCTCGATGGAGGTAAAACCCTACTCCTGCTTGATTGATATTGATGATATGGGTAGTACAAGAGTGGATCTACCACGAGATCAAGGAGGCTAAACCCTAGAAGCTAGCCTATGGTATGATTGTTGTAATGGTTGTGTTCGTCCTACGGACTAAAACCCTCCGGTTTATATAGACACCGGAGAGGGCTAGGGTTACACAGAGTCGGTTAAAATGGTAGGAGATCTACATATCCGTATCGCCAAGCTTGCCTTCCACGCCAAGGAAAGTCCCATCCGGACACGGGAAGAAGTCTTCAATCTTGTATCTTCATAGTCTTGGAGTCCGGCTGACGATGATAGTCCTGCTGTCCGGACACCCCCTAGTCCAGGACTCCCTCAGTCTCCATTGCTTTGGTTTAGTCACCATTGGAGGAAGATTGATGAGTCTACTTTGGGGAGTCTTAGACATAGAGTGCCTATTCTTGATGGAGAGTATTTTCATGAGTGGAAAAATGAGATGCTTGTAATTTTCAATCAATATCATTTGAACAAGTACATTGCTAGCCCTTGTGCACCTTATGTTGACCCTATGCATCCTACCCATGATGAGTCAATTGACATGATTAGTGAAAGTGCTAGTATCGACTAGAGGGGGGGGGGTGAATAGGCGATTTCATGAATAGTAGTCAAGCAATGAAGTCAAACAGGTACGACAGATGAGCAATGACTTCATGAAGACAAACTCTAAGTAAAGGAAGGGAAGGGATAGAACCAGTTTCACTTGTTGAAGACACATGATTTGTTGGACCAGTTCCAGTTGCTGTGACAACTATACGTCTGGTTAGGGAGGCTGAGATTCAACTCAGAAGACCGTGTCTTCACCTTATTCCCCTTGAGCTAAGGACACCCAGTCCTCGCCCAATCACTCTGGTAAGTCTTCAAGGTAGACTTCCAAACCTTCACAGACTTCGTTCACCGGCGATCCACAATGACTCTTGGATGCTTAGAACGCTACGCCTAACCGGCTGGAGGATTCACAGTCCTCAAGTGTAATAAGTCTTCAAGTCACACAGACAGAAAGACTTTAGTGATGCCTAATACTCTTTGGCTCTGGGTGTTTGGGCTTTGTCCTTGCAAGGATTTCTCTCTCTCAAAGGCTTCGAGGTGGGTTGCTCTCAAACGACAAAAGCCATGCACTAACTCTGAGCAGCCACCAATTAATGGTGTAGGGGGTGGGCTATTTATAGCCACTGGGCAACCCGACCTGATATGTCCGAAATGACCCTGGGTCACTAAGGAACTGACACGTGTTCCAACGGTCAGATTTCAAACACACATGGCAACTTTACTTGGGCTACAAGCAAAGCTGACTCATCCAGCTCTGGATAAGATTTGCTCTCATTGTCTTCTCTCGAAGACATAGGATTTGGGTTGAGCATCACTTCAGTCATTCTGACTTAGTTCACTTGGACCCCACTTAACAGTATGGTGGTTCCTATGACTCAACAAAGAAGAAAAGGAAACAACGAAATCACACAGTCCTCAAGTGTAATAAGTCTTCAGGTCACACAGACAGAAAGACTTCAGTGATGCCTAACACTCTTTGGCTCTGGGTGTTTGGGCTTTGTCCTCGCAAGGATTTCTCTCTCTCTCTCAAAGGCTTCGAGGTGGGTTGCTCTCAAACGACAAAAGCCGTGCACTAACTCTGAGCAGCCACCAATTTATGGTGTAGGGGGTGGGCTATTTATAGCCACTGGGCAACCCGACCTGATATGTCCGAAATGACCCTGGGTCACTAAGGAACTGACACGTGTTCCAACGGTCAGATTTCAAACACACACGACAACTTTACTTGGGCTACAAGCAAAGCTGACTCATCCAGCTCTCATTGTCTTCGCTCGAAGACATAGGATTTGGGTTGAGCATCACTTCAGTCATTCTGACTTAGTTCACTTGGACCCCACTTAACAGTACGGTGGTTCCTATGACTCAACAAAGAAGAAAAAGAAACAACGAAATCACACAGTCTTCGCGCTCCATAGTATTCACTGAATGTCTTCTCATGTCATAGTCCTCAATATGGATATCTTCACATTCCACCATTGTCTTCAATGTCTTCATACATTTTTAGGGGTCATCTCCGGTAGGTAAACCGAATCAATGAGGGACACTACCTGCGTTATCCTGCAATTCTCACAAACGCATTAGTCCCTCAACCAACTTTGTCGTCAATACTCCAAAACCAACTAGGGGTGGCACTAGATGCAGTTACAATCTCCCCCTTTTTGGTGATTGATGACAAACTGGTTGAAGTTTTCAACGGGGATAAAGTATGTGAAATTGTAAAGGATAGGGTATTGTATTCATAAGTAGCAAGGGCTCCCCCTGAAGATGTGCATATAAGTAATTTGCTTTTGGAATGCAAATGCACATGGCAGGTTGTACTTGTGGAGATCCTCTTCAACTTATGAAGATAATTTATCATGCATGAAAAGATATAGCAAATAGAATGACATGCATAATGAAAAATGGACGTCTGCAGAATTATCTAAGTGCGGAAGTTATCATCGCACATGCGGAATTTATCATCGCAACTCAAAGAACCAAATGTATCAAAAGCGAGAGTTGTAAACACGAGGCAAAATATAAAGCAACCGCCCATATGAACCCGCTTGAAGACTATCAAACTCATATGCTTCTCCCCCTTTTGTGAGTAAGGACCAAAGAGGTTTGAAGACATAGAGCATCTACTTGTCCTCATGACTAGGTGAAGCAGCAGGGTTGTCGTTGTTGTTTGGCGGTGCAGGCGTACTTGGTGCAGTGTCGATGCGTACAGAGGTAGGGGGCGGTGAAGTAGCATCATCTTCATCATCGATCACTGTGGCATTCACAGTTGCCGCAGAGGAAGAATAGTCAGAGTCTTCAAGAGATGGAGTTCGACGTAGGACAGCATTCCGTGGAGGAGTGGAGTCAAACTTGAATCTTTCAGTGAAGCCATCGTCTTGAAGATCTACTTCAGCACTAAGAAGCATCAAACTCTTCCATGATCGCCGACAAGTCTCGTGAGCGACAAATGCATTCTTGGTGGCAAGATTTCGAATGCGATTGACGTCCACCAAGAGGCTTTGCATCTGTCTCTTGAGCCAAAAGTGATGCTTATCTTGTTTCTGATGAAGTGCCACAAGAAGTTCTCGGTCATTTAGAACACGAGAGCGCTTCTTAGGCCTTTGGGCAATGGTGCTTTCAGTAGCTTCAGTTTGTGCATGATGAGGTAAACGAGTGTTCCCAGCCATTGGATAGATTCGAGTTACTGCTTGGACTCCTTCTATGAGTTGAGTGAAGCTTTGGTGCTCGACATTTTGAAGACAAAGAGGCTTCTTGGCAGGCTCAGGGTATATGGCTTCAACTGACATATCAACCTCTGGTAGAAAGATCAGATGATTGCGAGCAGAGGGCTAATAGTTGACAGAGGAGTGTCGCTTGATGAGGCGCATGACCCATGGAGCATAGAATTTCAGGCCAAAAAGATCAGATCCAGACGCAGCAAGTTGCCTAATGAAGAATTCTTGGGAATTAAAGTTGATGCCATTGAGGATGTAAAAGAGCAATGTCTTCATGGCTCCTTCAAGTTTGGCCGCTGATGAATGTCCTTTGATAGGCCAGAGAGTTCGCCTGATGATGTGATATATTGTGCGAGGCAGATACTCAAGGTCATCAACAAAGAACTCCTTTGGGTATTCAGCGTCAGATGGCAAAGGCTTCATCATGCTCAACATCTGGCTCATGTTGGGTTCTGGCTTATGGAAGATGCTCTCCAGTGCATTGCGGTGGAGTTGACAATCAGGTTCATACAGCTCTCCGGGAGTGGGTAGGCCTGTAAGCTCAATGACATCAAGATCTTTGGCTTCATGATGAACATTTCCCGTCATCCACTCGAGAACCCATGTCTTGATATCCCCGTTGTAGCCGCGAATGTGGAGGGTAGCATAAAATTGAAGCAATAGTTCTTCATTCCAATGTTCTTTGTCTGTCACAAAACTGAGCAGACCAGCATCACGAAAGCAGTCAAGAGCTTCTTCTAGGCAGGGCAGTCCAACAATGGCTTCAGTGTCGAGGCGCATATGAGGGAAAATGCGCCCTTGATCATACAGAACGCATGAGTAATAGCTTCTCTGCTGATAGCTCCAGAAACGATCAGATGATATTCTTGGCTTTGAGTAGGGGTTCTTTGCACTGTCAAAGAAGGTGTTGTGGCTTTTGAAGCCATTGGCATTGAAGGACCCTGTAGAGTTTGCAGTACCTGGGAACCTTGGCAGTCTTGGCTTTGGCTTCTGGACCTGAGGCCTATGCTCAACATGATAATCAAACTGAGGACCAGAGGCAGTAGGCGGAGGAACCAGAATGGGCCATCGAACAGTGGTTAGCTGACCATGATTGTATGCTTGCTCAATTGTATAGGGCCTTGGTGGCGGAACAGGAGCAGTGGCAGCAACTGAGGCTTCAGGCTGCACAACAGGTGCTTGAGGAGAAGGTGCATCATTGGCTTCGGGCACAATGGTTGGTGCAGGCTCCACATTTACTTCAGCCATGATTACATCATTGGCTTCATTTGTGTTGGTGGTGGCAGCCTCAAGATTTTCAACCTCCACTTGATGAGCTAGAGGGTCGGGCACTGGCACGTTCACATCAAGAACAGCTTCTTCATTATTGGGGGGAGTAGGGACACATACGTCTTCTTGTCTTTCATCGGCTGATGCAGCCGGATTGTCTTTAGCAGCTTGGGCTTCAGACACGGAGACATTCACAGTTGGAGTGGCTTCAGAAAACACTTGATGTGCAACAGGTTGGTGATGCACTTCTCCTTCTGGAACGCTCGAAAGAGGGACTTGAGGCCTTTGTCCTTTGCGAAGCCTGCGTAATGCTGGCAACGCCTTTGGAGATGGAGTTGGCTGGGCCTCAAAGTCTTCTTCTTCTTCTTGTACGGGTGGTGTAACTTGTTGTTGTTGGGGAGTACTCGGGGAGTCTTGTTGCTGTGGGTGATCAGCCCATGATGCATCCTGAGCAATTGGCGTCAGAGGACGACCAATGCTGATGAGTTTGCTGTTCGTGAGAACAGGCAATGATACCAAGTTGTGTTCGATCTGAGGAAGAACTTCATAATCTTCAACATTGTCATTGTGACCAATGTCTTCAGCAGTGGTGGGTTCAGCTGCTGGAATGTCTTCAGCTTCATGAGCCTCTGTGGAAGCAGGCTAATGAACTATCATCTGTCGTTCTTTGTGTTCAGATGCAGGGCGAACCACTGAGATAGGTTCAACAACTAAGGGCTCTGTGGGAGCAGCCCGATTCTTCTTGGTTTTGCGCTTCTTCTTGGAGGGAGCAACATCAGAGGCTTCAGTATTTTTCCTTTTTCTGGCTTCAGCCTCGGCAGCCCTCGTCTTCTTCTATTCTGAAGCGGTTGACATGACCTTTGGCTTCGAGCCAGTCATGCTGCTTGGGAAGATTATGCGAGGTGCTTCCTGACCTGAAGGTGCAGATTGAGCGGTTGATAGCTTCTTCTTTGCAGCCATCCTGGGGTCAATGCCAGGACGGCCAAGAGACTTGCGCTTCTCAGCCTCATTGTAGGCTAGCACACACTTATCAGCCAAACTCTTCATACGCTCACGAGAGCCTTGAGCTTCTTCGCGCTTCTTGAGAAAGGCTTCTTTAAGCTCGTGCAGCATGACCTTGAAGTTTCTGATATCTTGCACGCCAAGCTTTGCCACATGCTTCTTGAATTGAGCTTTCTCATAATCAATCTTGTTCTTCAGCTCAACGATGCGCTGAGCGAGAGCTAGCTCAGAAGCAATGGCGCCATTGAAGGCGACACTGAGGCCAATGGGAAGCTGCAGATCTTCAAAGCTGAGATTTGGAGTGTCAAACCACTCATCAATGAAGTTATGGATGATTGCCACATCGAAGAGAGGCAAGTTATTGAAGATCTCTGCTTCCTCCTTGCTCTTGATCAGTTGCTCAAGGGCATCATCTGCAAGATCTTCATCGCTGGACAGATCAATGAGTTCTGCACGCAGAATGGCAGCAGGAGTCAAGGTTTGATTAGTATGCTTGACGATTTGCTTTTTCTTCTCCGTCTTCTTGGAGATACGTGATTGATCTTCAGACTGAACACTGTCTTCAGGAGGTGCAGTGGCCAGTGGCTTCGCACGTGAAGCTTTTGGAGGTGCAGCTGATCTTGAAGCCTTAGGCTTCTTTAGCTTCCACGGCTTTGGAGGAGGAGCTGGGGCTTCATCAGTGTCAGCATCATGATCAGAATGATCTACCCTGGCACCTTGGACCAAGATTTAGGTGATGAGGCCATCAAGGTTGGAGAAGGGGCCGATGACATTGGGATCAGCATCACGTGAGCCGTCAGCACGGGGAGCAGAGGGACCAGGGTTGAAGTCTAATCCCAATGACTTCTTGTTTTCCTTGGCTGATGCCTTGGCATGCTGGAAGTTGCGCTTGAAGAGAGTATCATCACGACACCAGAGCAATGATGATGGGTCAACATTTTCAGGCTGAGGTCCACGGACCATGCAGGGATAGAAACCCTGTGCAATAGCTTCAGCTCTGTTCTTGGGTTGAAGGCCTCGATAGAGAATATCACCCCAAGGACTCTTGATAGCATTCTTATCTGCATATTCCTGGGTCACGAACTTGTACTTGAACCATTCTTCAGCCCAATAGCATCGAATCCATTGGATTCGTGTCTTGCGCTAATGATAATTCTCCTCAGGATCTGTCTTGTAAAGTTCTGCGAGGTCATCAGGCAGATCTTTTGATGTTCCCCCACGATGCTGTCTGCCACCCTTCCTTACTGATTTTTCTGTAGCCATGAACTTCAAACTGAATGGCTTCAATACGTTCAAAGGCTTCAAAGACTCTCGCTTGCTGGTCAAATAGGAACTGGCTTCGGGAGAGTTAATGTGATGCTGTATGTATTCTGCAAACGAATGCAGACTATGAGAACCAAGGGATTCTCCCACGGACATGTACCTGTGATAGCATTAGAGATGTGAGGGAAGGGGAAGAGGTCATATGCATTCTCAGAAGATTTTTAAGATAAATCGGTTTGAAGACATTGACCTCATGATGCGAAGACATCCACTTATATGTTGAGAGTTGGTTCCAGATTTGTACAAATCCGTGAATAAGTACAAGTGAGGAATCAAACTAGATATGAAGTTTAAGTGAATAGACCAGGCAGTATGAGATGCAGACAGAATAGATCTAACATTGTGTAGGCAGAAACCACTTTTGGTAGATAGGATGAATCTTTGAGGATCAAAAAGATAGTAAAAATAGA
Organism: Triticum aestivum; assembly: GCF_018294505.1. Taxonomy (NCBI): domain Eukaryota; kingdom Viridiplantae; phylum Streptophyta; class Magnoliopsida; order Poales; family Poaceae; genus Triticum; species Triticum aestivum. The sequence continues at coordinate 133,167,837 of NC_057804.1, read as the reverse complement.
GTTATATTTACCACATGAAGAACTGCTAGATGGGATGAACAGGAGACCGAGCAGTTCAATCCACCGTGCCCTAACTTGGCGACAGAGGACACCTACGGCGACGGCAGAGAGGATGATGTCCGCGGCCGGCGTGAGGACGGCGTCGGAGAAGTGGCGGCAGCTAAGCGCTTCATCACCGGTGTCGTCGAGAGCTAGCGGTGGCGCTAGGGTTTTGACGAGGTGGAGAGGTGGAAGAAGGTTTTCTTTACCGCAGGGGACAAGTATTTATAAGGAGGTGTGCGGCACAACGCAATTACGTAGGTGCCCCTGGCGGTTCACATCTGAGGGGCACGTGGCAAGCATGCAACATACTCAGAGTTGTCCCACGTTCCCACGCCCGCCAGGCATGTCGGATGGTTGTTCCGGCTTCTCCGGATTTAGAAAATAAAGATGAGTCATTTAAAACAGACTTAATGTTTGTCTCTGTGCCTTCTGCTGACTAGGATGCAGAGAAGACATTAGACAGTTTCAATAGAATGCATATGATTTAGACAGATAGAGTTTGAGATAGAAAGCATAGAGAGATTGGGGTCCGATCACATTCACTTAGTTCAAAAGATTCAACTAGGAAGACATAGCTATAAGTGAATGCTGTAGAGGACAAAACACTAGTATATGTATATATATATATATATATATATATATATATCAGAAAGCAATCAAATCATCATAGTGAAGAAAATCATGAAGATAAATTGAAACTGAAGACAAACCAAATGCAAAGTTATTGAAAAAATAACGCCATGAGTGAAACACTTCAAACAAAGAAATTTGGTGGTGGCGTTACCCACCGTATAGGAAGTATTAGACCCAGACACGGCGCACAATTATTGTGGCGCTCCGAAGTCAAATTCCACGTTAATGTATTCACACTCAAAGTGTAAGTCTTCATTGATTGAAGACATACATTACTTCGTGTGTTGCACATCTAAGTCATCAACATGCATAAGTGTTAGGATGTGTGCCTGATCATAGGACATTTGAGGATTCCAAGATATTTAGCTCACACCATAACTTGCAAAACCTTTTCTCATCCAAGGGCTTTGTGAAGATATCTGCCAGTTGCTCTTCAGTGTTGACGTGAATGATGTCAATATCTTTCTTCATGACATGATCTCTAAGAAAGTGATGACGAATTTCAATGTGCTTTGTCTTCGAGTGCTGGACTGGATTGTTGGCTATCTTGATGGCACTTTCGTTGTCGCAGAAGAGAGGTACTTGTTTCAGACTGATGCCATAGTCCTTGAGAGTTTGCTTCATCCATAGAAGCTGAGCGCAACAAGATCCAGCAGCAATGTATTCAGATTCAGCAGTTGAGAGTGATACACAGTTCTGCTTCTTTGAAGACCAACAGACAAGTGATCGACCCAAAAAGTGACATGTGCCTGATGTAGACTTGCGATCCACCTTGTCACCAGCATAATCACCATCCGAGAATCCAACCAAATCAAATTTTGAGCCCTTTGGATACCATAATCCGAGTGTTGGGGTGTAAGCCAAATATCGAAGAATTCGCTTCACCGCTAAGTGGTGCGATTCCTTTGGTGCCTCTTGGAATCGAACACACATGCAAACACTAAGAATAATATCTGGCCTAGATGCACATAAATAAAGTAAAGAACCAATCATGGAGCGGTATACCTTTTGATCGAACTCTTTACCATTGTCGTCGGGACCAAGATGGTGCTTGGCTGGCATTGGCGTCGTGTAACCTTTGCAATCTTCCATTCCAAACTTCTTCAGACAATCTTTGAGGTATTTTTCTTGAGATATGAAGATGCCATTCCTTTGCTGACGAATTTGAAGACCAAGGAAGAACTTCAGCTCACCCATCATGGACATCTGATATTGCTCTTGCATCATGTACCCAAACTCATCACTATACTTCTGGTTGGTGCAGCTGAAGATAATGTCATCCACATATATTTGGCACACAAACAGTTCACCATCATATGTCTTCGTGAAGAGTGTGGGATCGAGGGATCCAGGTTTGAAGCCTTTGCTCTTCAAGAAGTCTTTGATCGTATCATACCAAGCGCGAGGTGCTTGTTTGAGGTCATAGAGTGCTTTGTTTAGCTTGTACACCATATCAGGATGTTTTGGATCTTCAAAGCCAGGTGGTTGAGCGACATATACTTCTTATTCAATCTTGCCGTTGAGAAATGTACTCTTCACATCCATTTGATATAGCAAGATGTTGTGGTGGTTAGCATAGGCTAGTAGTATGTGAATAGCTTCAAGCCTAGCAACAGGAGCAAATGTTTCATCGAAGTCAATTCCTTCAACTTGAGTATATCCTTGAGCCACAAGACGTGCTTTGTTTCTGATGACTTGGCCATGCTCATCTTGCTTATTTCGATATATCCATTTTGTGCCAATAATGTTATGCTTGCGAGGGTCAGGTCGCTTGACAAGTTCCCAAACATTGTTCAGCTTGAACTATTGAAGTTCTTCTTGCATAGCTTGAATCCATTCAGGTTCCATAAAGGCTTTAGCAACTTTCTTGGGTTCTGATATTGACACGAATGAAAAGTGCCCACAGAAATTTCCTAACTGTGTTGCTCTTGAGCGAGTGAGTGGACCAGGTGCATTGATGCTGTCAATTATCTTCTCAATTTGTACTTCATTTGCAACACGAGGATGAACTGGACGAAGACTTTGCTCTTCCTGATCATCGTCATTATTGGGAGGATTGTCTTCGGTCTGAGCATTGTCTTCAGGTTGGTTAGGTGCAGAAATGATAAGTTCCTCTTCAGGCTGTGCTTCAGAAGGCATGATTTCACCAGTTCCCATCAGCTTGATAGATTCGCTAGGCGGAGCTTCATCTAGTGTACTTGGCAGGAGTTCTCTTTGTGAACCATTTGTTTCATCAAATCGCACGTCCACAGTTTCAATGGTTTTGTACAGATAGAGGTTGAAGACTCTGTAGGAGTGCGAGTCCTTTCCATGGCCAAGCATGAAGCCTTCGTGAGCTTTAGGTGCAAATTTTGACTTGTGATGGGGATCTTTGATCCAGCACCTAGCTCCAAATACTCTGAAGTAACTGACATTTGGCTTCTTGCCAGTAAGGAGCTCATAGGATGTTTTGTTCAGAAGCTTATGGATGTAGACACGGTTGATGATGTGACATGCTGTATCAATAGCTTCAGGCCAGAACTTTCTTGGTGTCTTGTATTCATCGAGCATTGTTCGAGCCATCTCAATGAGGGTTCAGTTCTTGCGCTCAACGATGCCATTTTGCTGTGGTGTGTATGGAGCAGAGAACTCATGAGTGATTCCCACTGTATCCAGATAAAGATCAAGTCTGGTGTTCTTGAATTCAGTGCCATTATCACTTCTGATAGGCTTGATCTTCATCCCATAATTGTTCATTGCTCGATTTGCAAAGCGTCTGAAGACATCTTGCACTTCAGTCTTGTAGAGAATTATGTGCACCCATGTGTATCTTGAGTAGTCATCAACAATGACGAAGCCATAGAGACATGCAGTTGTTGTGAGGGTGGAGTAGTGAGTAGGTCCAAATAAGTCCATGTGTAACAACTCGAAGGGTTGAGATGTTGTCATGATTGTCTTTGAGGGGTGCTTGGCCCTAGTCATCTTTCCAGCTTCACAGGCACCACACAGATGATCCTTCTTGAACTTGACACCCTCGATGCCTATGACATGCTTCTTCTTGATGAGTGTGTGTAAGTTCCTCATGCCAGCATGCCCCAGCCTCCAATGCTAGAGCCAGCATTCTGAAGCTTTTGCGAGAAGACATACATCAAGCTATGGACCTGCTGAGAAATCTACCATGTATAGATCATCTTTCCTATATCCTTCAAAGACTAGAGACTTGTCAGATTCCATTAGTACAAGACAACGATATTTTCCGAATAGCACAATCATGTTCAAGTCACAAAGCATTGAGACAGACATTAAGTTGAAACAAAGGGATTCAACAAGCATCACTTTATCCATGTGTTGATCCTTTGAGATTGCAACTCTACCTAGACCCAATACCTTGCTTTTACCAGTGTCAGCAAATGTGATGTGACTCTTGTCGGATGGATGTAAGGTTGAGTCCATGAGAAGACTTCGATCACCAGTCATATGATTTGTGCATCCGCTGTCCATAATCCATTCTGAAGCTTTTGGTGACATACCCTACAGTGCAGTTAGGAGGATAGGCTTCACAAAGAGTGTTGTGAAGCATAAGCATTTGACAAACACAAGGATTGTCACAACTTAGAATAGGGTTAGGACTTATAGTATGACTGGTAAGAGATTCAGATGTGAAATATAAAGTAAGACATTTTATCATGCGTCCTTAATTTGTTTTAGGTCCCCAGCAATAGCATCGGACGCCTTTGATTGCAGGCTGGAGACCTTTCTCTGCAAAAGAAAGTTAATTCTTCTTTGCCACCCACATCTTCAGGGGTGGCTTAGAAGCAATGAGTCTAAGTGCAGCATCTGAGAATTTCGGCTTTGAAGCCCTAGCAAATAGCCTTGCAGGAGATGAATGATACTCATATGAATAAGCAGAAAAGTTCTTAGTTCTATGAACATAGCGGTTTGAAGACACACGCTCATATTCATAAGTCTGAGTATGATTTCTCTGCAAAACATTGGCGTTAGGGTGACTCAGGTGAGTCCTGTATCTGTATGAAGCCTTTGGACCATATGAAGCCATAGGTCTGGGGTTTGTCTTCTTCCTTGGTGGTGTCATGATGACATTTACAGGAAGAGCCTCAATACGCTGCTTAGGTACCTAGATCTTCTTCATAGGTGGTCCATTCCTGCAGTTAGTACCAATGTACCTGGCAAACACTTCACCATTCTGATCCTTAAACAGTTTATAGTTTGCATCAAAGGATTCATGAATGATAATAGGATTAGCACAGGTAAAGCCAGATAGGGTGGATGGATCTACTGAAGGTTCCTTTGCAGCAACCCATGTGGTTTTGGGGTACTTCTCAGGCTTCCAGTACGAGCCATCAACATTCATTTTCCTCTCAAACCCAACACCCTCTTTCCTAGGGTTTCGGTTCAGAATCTGCTTTTTGAGGACATCGCATAGTGTCTGATGCCCTTTCAGACTTTTATACATCCCTGTTTCAAGCAATGTCTTCAACCTAGCATTTCCATCAACAATAGTAGTGGTATCCTCCGCAGAGGGGTTAGTAACCACATCAGTAGGTGAAGACAATGAAACAGTAGCAGCAGTGGAACATTCAGCAACAGATGTAGCGTAATCATGCTCAATGCATTTTAGACATGGTGGTTCAAATTCTTCCTGAGCGGGACTGATCTGTTGAGCAAGTAATGAATCGCGCTCCTTCTGAAGATCTTCATAATCCACTCTTATCATTTCAAGATCATGCTTTCTTTGAAGACATTCAGAAGAAAGCTTCTCGTGATCAGACAAGAGAGCATTATGTTGATCTTGAAGGGCGTCAAACTTGGAATGAAGTCTCTGAAGACTCTCAGCCAATGCTTTTGACTGATCCATTTCTTCACCCAACATATCATCGCTCTTACTAAGCATGTCTTGAACCCTTTCCATGACTCTTTGTTGTTTAGTGGCAAGGGAAGCAAGCTTGACATAACTGGGTCCAAATTCATCACCTAACTCATCATCACTAGTTTCAAAGAGGTAGCATTCAGTTACCTTATCACCCCTTGCCATGAGGCATGGTGAAGATGATGGCGATTTAGGTGCAAAGGTCATCTCCTTAAGAGACTCCTTGTAGTCCTCAAACCAAGGATCATGACGAGTACGATGACCTTCATAGACCTCAGAAAGCCGGTCCCAGATTAGCTTCACGTGATTGAGGTGCATAACATTCCTGATCTGATTACGGGACAGATGGGAGCAGATGACATCCTTCACTGTAAGGTTCAGTAGAGTGTACTTGCGAATGTCATCGGCCTCAGCCATCTTGCATAGATCAGTAAGGCCAATCTCAGTGACGGTCCACAGTTTGCTATCCATTGCCATGAGTCGCTTCTTCATCATGGCCTTCCATCGGGGATACTCATGACCGTCAAAGGTGGGGCAAGATATGTTCCTCAATCCTGTAGTCGACATAGCTAAAACTCCAGGTGGTTAAACCGAATCACACAGAACAAGGGAGTACCTCGCTCTGATACCAATTGAAAGTGCTAGTATCGACTAGAGGGGGGGTGAATAGGCGGTTTTTATGAAAGTCTTCAAAACATGGAAGTTTCAAAGACAAATAGTAGAAATGACCTAATTGATATGCAACGGAAGATAAACTACAACAAGCAAACCATAGTCAAGTATGCAATGTGTGAAAGTACATGACAAATAGCAGCTAAGTATTAAGGATCAGGATGGAAGATAGTATGAAGCCAATCAACAATAGTAGTCAAGCAATGAAGTCAAACAGGTACGACAGATGAGCAATGACTTCATGAAGACAAACTCTAAGTAAAGGAAGGGAAGGGATAGAACCAGTTTCACTTGTTGAAGACACATGATTTGTTGGACCAGTTCCAGTTGCTGTGACAACTATACGTCTGGTTAGGGAGGCTGAGATTCAACTCAGAAGACCGTGTCTTCACCTTATTCCCCTTGAGCTAAGGACACCCAGTCCTCGCCCAATCACTCTGGTAAGTCTTCAAGGTAGACTTCCAAACCTTCACAGACTTCGTTCACCGGCGATCCACAATGACTCTTGGATGCTTAGAACGCTACGCCTAACCGGCTGGAGGATTCACAGTCCTCAAGTGTAATAAGTCTTCAAGTCACACAGACAGAAAGACTTTAGTGATGCCTAACACTCTTTGGCTCTGGGTGTTTGGGCTTTGTCCTTGCAAGGATTTCTCTCTCTCAAAGGCTTCGAGGTGGGTTGCTCTCAAACGACAAAAGCCATGCACTAACTCTGAGCAGCCACCAATTAATGGTGTAGGGGGTGGGCTATTTATAGCCACTGGGCAACCCGACCTGATATGTCCGAAATGACCCTGGGTCACTAAGGAACTGACACGTGTTCCAACGGTCAGATTTCAAACACACATGGCAACTTTACTTGGGCTACAAGCAAAGCTGACTCATCCAGCTCTGGATAAGATTTGCTCTCATTGTCTTCTCTCGAAGACATAGGATTTGGGTTGAGCATCACTTCAGTCATTCTGACTTAGTTCACTTGGACCCCACTTAACAGTATGGTGGTTCCTATGACTCAACAAAGAAGAAAAGGAAACAACGAAATCACACAGTCCTCAAGTGTAATAAGTCTTCAGGTCACACAGACAGAAAGACTTCAGTGATGCCTAACACTCTTTGGCTCTGGGTGTTTGGGCTTTGTCCTCGCAAGGATTTCTCTCTCTCTCTCAAAGGCTTCGAGGTGGGTTGCTCTCAAACGACAAAAGCCGTGCACTAACTCTGAGCAGCCACCAATTTATGGTGTAGGGGGTGGGCTATTTATAGCCACTGGGCAACCCGACCTGATATGTCCGAAATGACCCTGGGTCACTAAGGAACTGACACGTGTTCCAACGGTCAGATTTCAAACACACACGACAACTTTACTTGGGCTACAAGCAAAGCTGACTCATCCAGCTCTCATTGTCTTCGCTCAAAGACATAGGATTTGGGTTGAGCATCACTTCAGTCATTCTGACTTAGTTCACTTGGACCCCACTTAACAGTACGGTGGTTCCTATGACTCAACAAAGAAGAAAAAGAAACAACGAAATCACACAGTCTTCGCGCTCCATAGTATTCACTGAATGTCTTCTCATGTCATAGTCCTCAATATGGATATCTTCACATTCCACCATTGTCTTCAATGTCTTCATACATTTTTAGGGGTCATCTCCGGTAGGTAAACCGAATCAATGAGGGACACTACCTGCGTTATCCTGCAATTCTCACAAACGCATTAGTCCCTCAACCAACTTTGTCGTCAATACTCCAAAACCAACTAGGGGTGGCACTAGATGCACTTACAATTAGGAATCTTAGAACTGCCGAACTTATCATTAGAGGATTGGCAAGAAACTTGATTGGATGTTTGCCTACTCTTAAGTGTGCCTACACTATATGGAAATTTCTTGAGGAATGCTTTCCGAATTATTCCTTGGAAAATCTTGATGAAATTCTTCATAAGTCTATTGCTTTGAGTAAGATGAATACTAGTGATCCTATGTTTGGTGATCGTCTATTTGAGCTTACAAACCTTATGCGTGCCAAAGGAAATGTTGGGATTATTAGTGATATTATTTCCGAAGCTATAAAAATTCATAAGCAAGATCATTGTCAAACTCATTCTAATGAATCACCCTCTCTAGGATTTGATCCACCACATGACGATGTTGAACATGGATACTATGATGAGGATGATGATAGTGACTTCGACCTTGATGGTGCAATGAGACATTTTGGTCTTATGGCAAATCTTCGGTGATATATGTCAGGAGGAAAGGAATGGGTTCTTGATAGTGGATGTACCGATCACATGACCGGAGATAAAGACATGTTTCGTGAGCTTGCTGATAATGATAGTCCTCGAAAGTATGTCACTTTCGGTGACAGCTCAAAGGGTAGGGTGGTTGGCCTCGGTAAGGTGGCCATATCACATGATAGCTCCATACAAAATGTCATGCTCGTTGAATCTCTTGGATACAACTTACTTTCAGTATCTAGACTTGCTAATTTCGGTTTCAATGTCCTATTTACTGAAGTAGATTGCCAAGTGTTTCGTCGAGACAATCATAAAATGGTCTTCACCGGTGTGCGTAGAGGTGATCTATACATTGTTGATTTCAGTAAAAAGGCTCAACCTAAAACTTGCTTCATTGCTAAATCCTCAAAAGGATGGTTATGGCATAGACGATTAGGTCATGTTGGTATGCGAAACCTTGACAAGCTTATTAAAGGAAATCATATTCTTGGAGTTAACGATGTCATATTTGATAAGGATAGACTTTGCAGCGCTTGTCAGGCAGGTAAACAGGTTGGAGGAAGGCATCCCGTGAAGAACATCATGACCACAAGGAGGCCACTCGAGCTACTTCACATGGATCTTTTTGGTCCCAACTCTTACAAGAGTCTTGGTGGAAATTCTTTTGGTCTAGTTATAGTTGATGATTTTTCAAGATTTACATGGGTGTTCTTTCTCGATGATAAATCGCAGGTCCAAAAGATCTTCAAAAACTTTGCTGGGAAGGCCCAAAATCAATTTGAAGTGAAGATCAAGAAGGTTCGCAGCGACAACGGAACGGAGTTCACGAACGCAAATGTGGACACCTTTCTTGACGAAGAAGGGATTTCACACGAGTTCTCAGCTACGTACACACCTCAACAAAACGGAGTTGTTGAGAGGAAGAACCGGACGCTCATCGAAATGGCGAGAACGATGCTTGATGAGTACTAGACACAGAAGCACTTTTGGGCAAAAGCGGTTGAGACAGCTTGTCATGCAACAAATCGCTTGTATCTTCACAAGCTACTCGGCAAGACGGCATACGAGCTCCTCACCGGTAACAAACCCCAAGTTGGATACTTTCGAGTATTCGGCTCAAAGTGCTACATTCTTGATAAGCATCGTCGTTCTAAATTTGCTCCTAAGTCTCATGAAGGTTTCCTACTAGGTTATGGCTCAAACTCTCACACTTACCGTGTCTACAACAATTTCACCCGAAAGGTTGAAGAGACGGTAGATGTGAAGTTTGATGAATCTAACGGCTCGCAAGTAGAGCAATTGCCAATTGATGTAGGAGACAAAGATCCTTCGGAAGCAATCCAAGACTTGTCTATTGGCAAGGTCCATCCAACGGAGGTGAAGGAGAGTACCTCGTCCGTCCAAGTGGAAGCTTCTACTTCACGACAAGGTGAACCAAGAGTTGATACGGAAGCATCCACAAGTGGGACACACCAAGATGAAGAAAACAAGGAAGTGCATCAAGATGAACGTCAACAACCTCCTTCTCCACCACGACAAGAGAACGACAACGCCAACAATGAAGAAGGCCAAGAAGAAGAACAAGATGAAGAATATGTTCAACGAAGACCCAAGAAAAAGCTTTCACGAGTTCGAGCAAGAATTGCTAAAGATCATCCCGTCGAGCAAATCTACAATGACATTCAAACCGGGAGAATCACTCGCTGTAAAACTCATTTAGCTAACTTTTGTGAAAACTATTGTTTCATCTCTAGCATTGAACCTATGAAGGTTGAAGAAGCATTGGAAGATCTGGATTGGATAAATGCTATGCATGAAGAGCTACACAACTTTGAGAGGAACCAAGTTTGGACATTGGTTGAGAAGCCCGACAACAACCACAACGTCATCGGTACCAAATGGGTGTTTCGCAACAAGCAAGATGAAGATGGAAAAGTAGTTCGCAACAAAGCACGTCTCGTCGCCCAAGGCTACACACAAGTCAAAGGTATGGACTATGGTGAGACTTACGCTCCTGTTGCTAGATTTGAGTCCATTCGCATCTTACTTACCTATGCTAATCATCATGATATCACCTTGTACCAAATGGACATTAAAAGTGCTTTTCTAAATGGTGAAATAGAGGAGGAAGTTTATGTTAAGCAACCTCTCGGCTTTGTCAATCCTAAGAAACCCAATCATGTTTACAAACTTCACAAAGCTCTTTATGGTCTTAAACAAGCTCCTAGAGCGTGGTATAAATGCTTGACCAAGTTCCTTATTGAAAAAGGCTTTGAAATTGGGAAAATTGATTCTACTCTTTTTACTAAAAGGGTTAATGGAGAACTATTTGTGTGCCAAATCTATGTTGATGATATTATATTTGGTTCAACTAACCCTCATTTTAGTGAAAAGTTTGGGAAGCTAATGTCGGAGAAGTTTGAGATGTCTATGATGAGTGAACTCAAATTCTTTCTTGGATTGCAAATCAAGCAAACTAAGGAAGGTACCTTTGTTTCTCAAACGAAGTACACCAAGGACTTATTCAAGAAGTTCAATATGCAAGAATGCAAAGGTATGTCTACACCCATGCCTACTAGTGGACATCTTGACTTGACCAAAGATAGTGAACCGGTTGATCAAAAGGTTTATCGCTCTATGATTGGTTCATTGTTATATCTATGTGCTTCATGTCCCGATATCATGCTAAGTGTGTGCATGTGTGCACGATATCAAGCTGCTCCTAAAGAATGTCATCTTAAGGCCGTGAAAAGGATAGTGAGATACTTAATCCATGCACCAAATTTTGGCATTTGGTATCCTAAGAGGGCCTCTTTCGATCTTGTTGGCTATTCCAACTCAGACTATGCCGGAGACAAGGTTGATAGAAAGTCCACTTCGGGTACTTGTCAATTTCTTGGTAGATCTCTTGTGTCTTGGTCCTCCAAGAAACAAAACTCGGTATCCTTATCCACCGCCGAAGCGGAATATATTGCCGCTGGTTCATGTTGTGCTCAATTACTTTGGATGACCCAAACCCTTAAAGATTATGGGATATATGTGAGACATGTTCCATTGCTTTGTGACAATGAAAGTTCTATCAAAATTGGTCATAATCCTGTGCAACATTCTCGAACTAAGCACATTGAAGTTCGTCACCATTTCATTCGAGATCATGTTGCTAAGGGTGACATTGATCTTAAGCATGTTCGCACCGAAAAGCAATTAGCGGATATATTCACTAAACCTCTTGATGAGAAAGTGTTTTGCAGGTTGAGAGGAGAATTGAACATCATTGATGCTTCAAACTTGGAGTATAAACTCCATTGGATACATGCAAGACATGAGCTTATGACTAATCCTTGATATTTCTCTTATGATGAAAATCTTATGTCTTGGATATATTTGCACTTGCATGTTATCTAACCCATGTAGGTACTTGGTGGAATCAAATTCCATGAGATTGTAATCTACTCACATCTTGAGCAATCTGTACTTCACCAAGTCTCTACACCATGGTGGTTGAAGACAAGGAAACACGAAACCATTCAAACATATCCTTTGACAAATTCTATGTTGAGCATCATGATTGTCATTTTTGGATACACAAGTGCTCTTCCTTGCAAGAACTAACCCATGTAGGTAGATGGACTCAAATTCCAAGTGGTGCTCCAAATTCTTGATGAGCTACATCAACCTTGAGCAACCCACACAAGTTCAACTACATGGACAACACCACCAACCAAGGTATGTTATTCCATCTTAGAGAAGCTTTACTCCGAGACATGAGCTAAAGCAACTCGACAAGATGTGAATACATCAAGATGCTTAAACAAAAAATGGCAACCCCATTTTGAGCTTAAACGATGAGTATGACCTATGATCAAGTGATCTCACTTGACTCCTAAGTCAATATACTCTAACATAGGTGACTTTGTCGCCGACCATCTCTAGATGAAGTTCTCTTGTGTTCTTTTTTGTGTTTTTGCATTTGTCTCATGCATATTTGTTTTCCCTTTTTCAAAAAAAAACTTCATCTAGATTTCTTTCTGTTTGCTCTGCATTTTCTGCATTCCAATTCATTGAACATCTTTCAGTAAATTTCTTGCAAATCTTTGTGAGATCTTACCAGTCTAGTGAGCTGAGGTGACAAGTGTTTTCTCTGCGACGAACTCGGTTCCACCGATTTGTTGTTCTCGGTCCGACCGAATCCTTTCGGTACCACCGAAGCATACCACTTGGTGCCACCGATTTCACATCAGGAAAAACAGTTTGCCACTTATTCTGTGTTTCTTCTGATCCAGCTCCACTCAATGAATCTTGTCCTCTACAAGCATCACATTTTTATCATTGCTTTGTGCTGTGTCTCAAGGATCAAACCCATTCGACAGATTCCAGAAATCCCTTCTTGGAAATTGATGTCAAAGGGGGAGAGAGAGATCACATCAAAGCTTATCTTTTAGAGAGAGATCACATCAGAGAAATAGTTCATCACCTTCTTAAGGGGGAGAGAGCTCCTCAAGGGGGAGAGAGATCTCCAGGGGGAGAGAATACTTAAGTAGAAGTATTTCTCAAGGATCCCAGATGCTTGGTGTTCAAGAGGAGAGATGCCACATGTCTTCTTGAGGGGAGAGACATGTTCATTTGATCTTTTGTGCTTATTTACATTAGCATGCATTAGCTCTATTCATCATTCATATCTTTCAGCTCTTATTTTCTATTCCCTATCTTGTATCCCATGCTAGATTCAGAAGGAGCAAGACATCTAAGGGGAAGAAATCATTTAAATTCTTTGCATATCTTTACTCTTGGGGACATGTCTAATCCAATGTGGTACTTAGTACTCACTCTCTACATGTCATCCCAGTCTTGGTATTCTAGTAGTTTCTTTTGTTTGCTCTGGCTAGTAGGTGCATCTGTGTTATCTAACCTTGTTTATGCAGGTTCATTCCATCCTAAGCCAACTCAAGACTACAAGGTAAGTATATGCATCACAATCATGTGTATGAGAAATTCTTGCTGATGTACATACTGTTTGCAAGAAGGACTCATGAGCATGAAGGTATTTTTCTTAATATTCTTTGCTCTGATGCATATGGCCAAGATACATGTAACACATTGCCTGCTCTATCATGGTTATGCTCTCACATGCTTCTATATTCCATATTTACATGATTGCATACATGTAGGGGGAGCCTATGCTTGTTACATGTCTTTCCAAAGCTTTACTTGCTATTCTTTACATCTTTATCTAAAGCTTTGATGTATGTTGTCATCAATTACCAAAAGGGGGGAGATTGAAAGCACAAGTGCTCCCTAGGTGGTTTTGGTAATTAATGTCAACATATCTCTTGTTGGACTAACACTTTTATCTAGTATGTTTCAGATAAGTTCAACAATGGAGTGGCATGGACTAAAGGATATGGGAACTCCTTCAAGATGCTAAGGACAAAGGATTGGCTTAAGCTTCAAGCTCAAGACTCTTCATTTTACATTTTAGTGATCTAAGATCACATTAAGTCTATAGGAAAAGCCAATACTATCAAGAAGGGATGAGGTGTTGCTTAATGAGTTTCTTGCTCCACAGTGCTTAGTGATATGCTCCAAAACCCTCAACTACTTTCCCACTTCCACACATATGTCCTAAACCTAAAGTCAAACTCGGCCGCACTGATTCCTTCTATCCGGCGCCACCGAGTTTCAGATGTCACAGCCACTACCACAAACCCTAGGCAAATCGGTCTTACCGATAGGGATCTCGGTCTCACTGAGATGGGATTGTAATCTCTCTGTGTATGTCCATTACCAAAATCGGTCTCATCGAGTTTGAGCAATCGGTACTACCAAGATTACAATGCAAACTTCCTGGTTGACTCATTACCAAAATCGGTCCCACCGAGTTTGTGTAATCGGTCAAACCAAGTTTGCCTAACCAACTCTCTGGAAAGGTTATTACCAAAATCGGTCTCACCGAGTTTGTGTAATCGGTCTTACCGAGATTACGTTATGCCCTAACCCTAACCATATCGGTCTCACCGAATTGCATTTCGGTCCCACCAAAAAACCTAACGGTCACATTATTTGCTAAATCGGTCTGACCGAGTTTAACGATTCGGTCCCACCGAGTTTGGTAGATTGTGTGTAATGGTTAGATTTTGTGTGGAGGCTATATATACCCCTCCACCTCCTCTTCATTCGTGGAGAGAGCCATCAGACTGAACCTACACTTCCAGCATACATTTTCTGAGAGAGAAGTACCTACTCATGTGTTGAGGCCAAGATATTCCATCCTACCATATGAATCTTGATCTCTAGCCTTCCCCAAGTTGCTTTCCACTCAAATCTTCTTTCCACCAGATCCAAATCCTATGAGAGAGATTTGAGCGTTGGGGAGACTATCATTTGAAGCACAAGAGTAAGGAGTTCATCATCAACGCACCATTTGTTACTTCTTGGAGAGTGGTGTCTCCTAGATTGGCTAGGTGTCACTTCGGAGCCTCCGACAAGATTGTGGAGTCGAACCAAGGAGTTTGTAAGGGCAAGGAGATCGCCTACTTCGTGAAGATCTACCGCTAGTGAGGCAAGTCCTTCGTGGGCGACGGCCATGGTGGGATAGACGAGGTTGCTTCTTCGTGGACTCTTCATGGGTGGAGCCCTCCGTGGACTCGTGCAACCGTTACCCTTCGTGGGTTGAAGTCTCCATCAACGTGGATGTACGATAGCACCACCTATCGGAACCACGCCAAAAACATCCATGTCTCCAATTGCGTTTGAATCCTCCAAACCCTTCCCTTTACATTCTTGCAAGTTGCATGCTTTACTTTCCGCTGCCCATATACTCTTGCATGCTTGCCTGATATGTATTGTGAATGTTAAACTTGTGCCTAAACTCCACTTAAACTTAAAGCAAACTTAAAAACTACAACTTTGGTACTTAGTGTCTAATCACCCCCCTCTAGACACCTCTTCTCAAGGTACTACAGGGGTGTGCCCCCTGGGCATGCCTCTCGAGCTTATTGCTCCCTCGTGGCTCGTTAGGTCTTCTCCCGAACCTTCTAGGGTCTCTTTTGGTCCAGAAAAAATTAATCCAAAATTTTCTCCATTTGGACTCTATTTGATATTGATTTCCTTAAAAACCAAAAACAAGCAAAAATCAGCAACTGGCACTAGCACTAGGTTAATAGGTTATTCCCAAAAAATGATATATAATTGCATATAAAACATTCAAGATTGATACTATAATAGCATGGAACATTAAAAAATTATAGATACGTTGGAGATGTATCGAGCATCCCCAAGCTTAATCCTGCCTGTCCTCGAGTAGGTAAATGATAAAAACCGAATTTTTTATGTGGAATGCTACCAATCATGTTCATCATGTATTCTCTTTGTGGCATGAATATTAAGATCTGAATGATTCAAAGCAATAGTCTATAGTTTGACATAAAAGCAACAATAATAAGGCATACCAACAAACAATCATGTCTTTCAAAATATCAACGCTAAAGAAAATTACCCCTACAAAATCATATTGTTTTGTCATGCTCCATCTTCTTAAGAAAAGTATTTATCATGCACAACCCCGATGAAAAGCCAAGCAATTGGTTCATAGTTTTTAACACGCTTCAGCTTTTTCAACTCTCACGCAATACATGAGTGCAAGCCATGGATATAGCACTATGGGTGGAATAGAGTATGATGTTGGAAGTTGGGTGGAGAAGACAAAAAAGAAGAAAGTCTCACATTAACGAGGCTAATCAACGGGGTATGGAGATGCCCATAAATTGATGTCAATGAAAAGTAGGGATTGCCATGCAACGGATGCACTAAGAGCTATAATGTGTATGAAAACTCAAAAATAAAAATAAGTGGGTGTGCATCCAACTTGCTTGCTCATGAAGACCTCGGGCATTTGAGGAACCCATCATTGGAATATACCAATTAGAGACTCATGTTGTTTAGAGACTCTCTAAATAATATAAGTGAAGCAAGAGAGTTCAACAATTTCTATAAAATAAAACCACCGCCGTGCTCTAAAAAGATATAAGTGAAGCACTAGAGCATAGTGTCTAGCTCAAAAGATATAAGTGAAGCACATAGAGTATTCTAATAAATTCACGATTAATGTGTGTCCCTCTCAAAAGGTGTGTACAACAAGGATGATTGTGGCAAACTAAAAGCAAAGACTCATATCATACAAGACGCTCCAAGAAAAACACATATCATTCGGTGAATAAAAATATAGCCTTGATGTCTACTATGCAACCTTCTTCTTGTAGACGTTGTTGGGCCTGCAAGTGCACAGGTTTGTAGGACAGTAGCAAATTTCCCTCAAGTGGATGACCTAAGGTTTATCAATCCGTGGGAGGCGTAGGATGAAGATGGTCTCTCTCAAGCAACCCTGCAACCAAATAACAGAGAGTCTCTTGTGTCCCAAACACACCCAATACAATGGCAAATTGAATAGGTGCACTAGTTCGGCGAAGAGATGGTGATACAAGTGCAATATGGATGGTAGATAAAGGTATTTGTAATCTGAAATAATAAAAACAACAAGGTAACTAATGATAAAAGTGAGCGTAAACGGTATTGCAATGATAGGAAACAAGGCCTAGGGTTCATACTTTCACTAGTGCAAGTTCTCTCAACAATAATAACATAGATAGATCATATAACAAGCCCTCAACATGCAACAAAGAGTCACTCCAAAGCCACTAATAGCGGAGAACAAACGTAGAGATTATGGTAGGGTACGAAACCACCTCAAAGCTATTCTTTCGGATCGATCTATAAAAGAGTTTGTACTAGAATAACACCTTAAGACACAAATCAACCAAAACCCTAATGTCACCTAGATACTCCATTGTCACCTCAAGTATCCGTGGGCATGATTATACGATATGCATCACACAATCTCAGATTCATCCAACCAACATAAAAGTACTTCAAAGAGTGCCCCAAAGTTTCTACCGGAGAGTCAAGAACGTGTGCCGACCCCTATGCATAGGTTCATGGGCGGAACCCGCAAGTTGGTCTCTAAAACATACATCAAGTGGCACATGATATCCCATTGTCACCATAGATAAGAACGGCAAGACATACATCAAGTGTTCTCATAAAATCTCAATCCGATAAAATAATTTCAAAAGGGGAAACTCAATTCATCACAAGAGAGTAGAGGGCGATAAACATCATAAGATCCAACTACAATAGCAAAGCTCATGATACATCAAGATCGTGCCATAGAGGGAACACGAGAGAGACAGATCAAACACATAGCTACTGGTACATACCCTCAGCCCCGAGGGTGAACTACTCCCTCCTCGTCATGGAGAGCGCCGGGATGATGAAGATGGCCACCGATGAGGGTTCCTCCCCTCCGGCAGGGTGCCGGAACGGGCTCCCGAGAGGTTTTTGGTGGCTACAGAGGCTTGCGGCGGCGGAACTCCCGATCTATCTTCTATTCTGGAAGTTTTACGATACGTAGGTATATATGGGTGCAGGGGGTACGTCGGTGGAGCTACGGGGGCCCCATGAGGCAGGGGGCGCGCCCTAGGGGGGTGGGCGTGCCCCCACCCTCGTGAGCACCTCCCGTATCTTCTGACGTGGAGTCCAAGTCCATCAGGTGGGTTTCCTTCCAAAAATAACTTCTCCAGTTGATTTCGTTCCGTTTTGACTCCGTATGATATTCCTTTTCCTCGAAACACTGAAATAGGCATAAACACAACAAATCTGGGCTGGGCCTCCGGTTAATAGGTTAGTCCCAAAATAATATAAAAGTGGATAATAAAGCCCAATATTGCCTAAAACAGTAGATAATATAGCATGGAGAAATCAAAAATTATAGATACATTGGAGACGTATCAAGCCTCAAGTAAAATTGCCGACGGATTGAAGAAGAAAGAGGGGATGCCATCCGGGGCATCCACAAGCTTAGATGCTTGGTTGTCCTTGAATATTACCTTGGGATGCCTTGGGCATCCCCAAGATTACGCTCTTGTCACTCCTTATTCGGTAGTCCATCAAATCTTTACCCAAAACTTGAAAACATCACAACACACAACTCAACAGAAAACTCGTAAGCTCCGTTAGTATAATAAAGCAAATCACCACTTAGGTACTGTTGTGAAATCATTCTAAATATATATTGGTGTTATTTCTACTGTATTCCAACTTCTGCATGGTTCATACCCTCCGATACTACCCATATATAGATTCATCAAAATAAGCAAACAACAGATAGAAAACAGAAACTGTCAAAAACAGAACAATCTGTAGCAATCTGTAAACTTCGTATACTTCTGTAACTCCAAAAATCCTAAAAAATTAAGACACTCTAGGAAATTTGTATATCAATTATGTGTAAACAATTCAGAATTTTATCACGCTCTAGTGAATTTAAACAATTCTGTGACTGAAAGCAAATGTTTATATTTTTTGCACAAAATCAAGTCAACTATCATCCACACTATCCCAAAGGCTTTACATGGCACTTTATTGAAACAAAAGCTATAAAACATGATTACTGATGTCTACTACACAACTTGTTCTTGTTGACTCGTGTTGGGCCTCCAAGTGCAGAGTTTTGTAGGACAGTAGCAAATTTCCCTCAAGTGGATGATCTAAGATTTATCAATCCGTGGGAGGCGTAGGATGAAGATGGTCTCTCTCAAACAACCCTGCAACCAAATAATAAAAAGTCTCTTGTGTCCCCAACACACCCAATACAATGGCAAATTGTATAGGTGCACTAATTTGGTGAAGAGATGGTATTAAAAGTGTAGTATTTATGGTAGAAATATATTTTTATAATCTGAATAAATAAAAATAGCAAGGTAGCAAACAATAAAAGTGAGCACAAATGGTATTGCAATGCTTGAAAACAAGGCCTAGGGTCCGTACTTTCGCTAGTGTAGTCTCCCAACAATGCTAATATAATTGGATCATATAACCATCCCTCAATGTGCGATGAAGAATCACTCCAAAGTTCCTATCTAGCGGAGAACATAAGAAGAAATCATTTGTAGGGTATGAAACCACCTCGAAGCTATTCTTTCTGATCGATCTATCCAAGAGTTCGTACTAAAATAACACCAAATAATTTCAGATTCATAATACTCAATCCAACACAATGAACGTGAAAGAGTGCCCCAAGATTTCTACCGGACAAACAAAGACAAGAACGTGCATCAACCCCTATGCGTAGTTTACCCCAATGTCACCTCAGGAATCCGTGAGTTGAGTGCCAAAACATAAATCAAGTGAATCAAAACAATACCCCATTGTCACCACGGGTATTCATATGCAAGACATATATCAAGTGCTATCAAATCCATAAAAGTAGTCAATCCGATAAAATGAAATCTCAAAGGGAAAACTCAATTTATCACAACAAGATAGAGAGGGGAAAACACCATATGATCCAACTATATTTACAAAGCCCGCGATACATCAAGATCGTAACATCTCAAGAACACGAGAGAGAGAGAGAGAGAGAGAGCGATTAAACACATAGCTACTGATACAAACCCTCAGCCTTGAGGGTGGACTACTCCCTCCTCATCGTGGTGGCCGCCAGGATGATGAAGATGGCCATCGGTGATGATCTCCCCCTCCGGCAGGGTGCCGGAATGGGGTCTAGATTGGTTCTCATGGATACAGAGACTTACGGCGGCAGAACTTCCGATTTAGGGTTACCCCAAAGGGTTTTGGAATATTTGACGATTTACAGGGCGAAGAGGGGGTGCAGGAGGCCACCGAGGTGGGCACAACACACCTGAACGCGCTTGGGCCCCTAGGCACGCCCTGGTGGGTTGTGCCCCCTCGCCCCCACAGGTGCTTCTCTGGCCCATTGGATGTCTTCTGGTCCATAAAAAATCTACAAAAAGTTTCGTGGTGTTTGGACTCCGTTTGATGTTGATTTCCTGCGATGTAAAAAACAAGCAAAAAATAGCAACTAGCACTGGGCACTGGGCACTGGGCCAATAGGTTAGTCCCAGAAATGATATAAAGTTGCTATAAAATAATTGTAAAACATCCAAGAATGATGATATAACAGCATCAATACTTAAAAAATTATAGATACATTGGAGACGTATCAATTACTACAGTAGCATAATCATGTGAACACACAAAAACAGTAGGGGTAAATGTTGGGTTGTCTCCCAATAGGCTCTTTTATTTAATGCCTTTGTAGCTAGGCATGATGATGTCAATGATGCTCACATAAAAGATAAGAGTTGAAACATAACAGGAGCATCATGAAGCATATGACTAGCACATTTAAGACTAACCCACTTCCTATGCACAATTTATGGGAACAAGAATCAACTAGCATAGGAAGGAAAAATAAGCAAAACTTCAAGATTTTCAACACATAGAGAGGAAATTTTATATTATTGCAATATGTTAAAGCATATATTCCTGTCTCATAATAATTTTTAGTAGCATCATGAATGAATTCAACAATATAACTATCACATAAAGCATTCTTTTCATGATCCACTAGCATATGAATTTTACTACTCTCCACATAAGCAAATTTGTTCTCATGAATAATAGTGGGAGCAAATTCAATGAAATAACTATCATATGACACTTGATTCACATAATCAATTTGAGCATTAAAACCACGATGACAAGTTTCTTGGATATCATTACTCTTTATAGCATACATGTCATCACAATAATCATCATAGATGGCAACTTTGTTCTCATAATCAATTGAAACCTCTTCCAAAATAGTGGATTCATCACTAAATAAAGGCACAACCTCTCCAAATCCACTTTCATAAATATTATAAGATTTCAACACCCTCCAAAATAGTGGGTCATTGCCTAGAGTTGACACTCTTCCAAACCCACTTTCATCAATATAATCATCATAAATAGGAGGAATGCTATCATCATAATAAACATTCTCATCAAAACTTGGGGGACTAGAAATATCATCTTCATCAAACATAACATCCCCAAGCTTATGGTTTTGCATATCATTAGCATCATGGATATTCAAAGAGTTCATACTAACAACACTGCAATCATGCTCATCATTCAAAGATTTTATGCCAAACATTTTATTATTAACTTCTTCTTCTAACACTTGAGCACAATTTTCCTTTCCATCATTTTCACGAAAGACATTATAAAGATGAATAATATGAGGCAACCTCAATTCCATTTTTTTGTAGTTTTCTTTTATAAATCAAACTAGTGATAAAACAAGAAACTAAAAGATTCAATTACAAGATCTAAAGATATACCTTCAAGCACTCACCTCCCCGGCAACAGCACCAGAAAAGAGCTTGATGTCTACTACACAACCTTTCTTCTTGTCGACATTGTTGGGCCTCCAAGTGCAGAGTCTTGCAGGACAGTGGAAATTTTCCCTCAAGTGGATGACCTAAGGTTTATCAATCCGTGGGAGGCGTAGGATGAAGATGGTCTCTCTCAAACAACCTTGCAACCAAATAACAAAGAGTCTCTTGTGTCCCCAACACACCCACTACAATGGTAAATTGTATAGGTGCACTAGTTCGGCGAAGAGATGGTGATACAAGTGCAATATGGATAATAGATATAGGTTTTTGTAATCTGGAAATATAAAAACAGCAAGGTAACTAGTAACAAAAGTGAGCGAAAACGATATTGCAATGCTTGAAAACAAGGCCTAGGGTTCATACTTTCACTAGTGCAAGTTGTCTCAACAATGATAACATAATTAAATCATATGGCAATCCCTCAATGTGCGACAAAGAGTCACTCCAAAGTTCCTATCGCGGAGAGCATAAGATGAAATTGCTTGTAGGGTACGTCACAAACAACCATAGAGTTCATAGTAAAATAACACAATATGACACACATCAATCAATCCTAATGTCACCTAGATACTCCAATGTCACCACTAGTATACGTGGGTCAATTATACGATATTGTCACACCCTGATTTTCATGCCACAACACTTAAGTCAACAAATCATGCTAAAATGTGGTTTGACAAAAACTTTTGAGTGTTTTGGACCTTGCCTTGATTGGTTTTTGTCTGTTGTTTGCAAGTGCTCTAAAAATCAAATAAATCCTCCAACTCCTATACTTCATCTCCTTGCTCCAAAATCTTGAACCAATGATCATGCCATGTGTATAGGACATAAAAATAATTTCTTACAAAAATAATTTGGCCAAATAGTATTTTAAAAAATTAGTTTTCCAAAACCCCCTGAATTGAGGTTTGCACTGCAAGTACTTAATTAAGGGCAGCAAAAATATTTCAAAAAATATATTTGACTCCTATTAGATATAGGATACCCAGAAACCACAAAAATATAATTTTAAAAGTTATTTTCCTATTTTATTTAAAAGCTTTTTCTTAAGGCCAGAAATGGTCTTTAATAGGGAAAAATTATTTTATTGTTTCAAAAATATTTGACAAAAACCTAGAGAAACTCAGTGGACATATATTGTCCATATATAAGAGTTTCAACACATGGTCGTGTTCAAAATATTGGTCAAATCCCTCAAAAACCCTTTCTAGATATTTCAAGCTTTTGAAATATTTACAAAGGAAATATTCTCCAAAAATTCCAAGAAAATTCTATCATGTCACATATGACATGTTTGATGATCTTGACAAGTATCATGTCATGGAGAGTAGTATAACTCCATGAAATCCCCTCAAAACCATTTCTGCCCATTTTAAAGTTTGAGCAACTTTACATTGCCAAACATGTCCAAATGTTCTCAAACCTTGTGAACATGCTCAAATGGTCTAATAATTCATCTAGACCAAATGGCACAAGTTGGAGAACAAGTTAACTTGATCAAAGTGCCCCAAAACCCTTCCTGTCCAGAACCAAATTTGAACAACTCTACATTGGCAACTTTCTCCTTTTGATCTCAACTTTTGTGGGCATGTTCAGAACCTCAAATGATGACACTACACCAAGTGGTGCATCAAGGAGAATTGATTTGCATGACTAAATCTTGGTAAAGCCATTTCTGCTAATTTCTAGGGTTTACCAAAGTTGCATTGTAAACTTCCTCCAAATGAGCTCCAACTTGGTGATCAACCCCATTTCTATATGACACTTGATCCTGTTAATCTTCACATCATTTGGAATCCATTTGCTTGCCCAAACCACCATCAAACACCTTCTGGCAGAAATTTAAAATGCAAGTTTTGGCCATTTTCACTAATCTCCATGAGCTAAGATTTCTCCCACAGCATCATCTGATCCTCCTCTAACCCCTGCATCTTTCCCTGCCCGAGGAGCCATGATTATGGGGGTGAAAAGCTCTTTTTCCCTCTCTGGACAGCACCATTTCTCTCTCTCTCAACCTCCCTCCTCACTCCAGTGGATCCCCAAGGCATCCAATGCCCTTGCCACATTTTTTTACTCCCCCTGCAGCCACTAGACACAAGTGGACGCGCGAGTGCGCGCGGAAAAGCCGCGCATGCCGGCCAAAGACGCGCTCTGGAGCACACTACCGTGCTCCCGACCGTTGACACGGCGCTCCCGTCCACCTCGAGCCTCCCCCTCGTGCCAGTCGAGGTTCCTCGATGTCCGCAACACGCCACCGAGCTGGCCCCCTCCTCTCTCTTCTTCCTGCTGCCTCCTCTCGCACGCGCACCGGCCACCCGAGGGCTCCAATGGGCAGCCTCACACGCGCGATGCCTCTGACCCGTCCCCGCTCCTTCTCTCTCTTCCTGGCGCCCTAATCCACCCCCACGAGCACCGCAGACAACCCCTCGCTCTCTCCCCTTGCCGACCGAGCCGTTACCACGGCCACCCGTGCGCCGCATCCATGGTAAGCCACGGGTCGGCTACTTAAGGCCACCCCCGAGCCCCCTCTCTACTCCTTTGGCTCTATCTCTCCCCCAACAACCTCCCGGACAAGCTCTCTATCCCCCTCGTGCTCTCCTTGCCTCTCCATCGCCGCCATGGTCGCCGTCGGCCTCCACTCGGCTCCGGCAAACCAGGGCCTCCCCGCCCCTCCTTTGGCCACCAGTAGAACTGCAGATGACCTGCGGAGCTCTCCCCCTCCTTTTCTCCTGCTTTGGTGCCCCATGGCGCCACATCCATCTTCCCCCCAAAGCCCCGTCCGCTGGTGTCAAGGCCACCATTGTCGCGGTCCTCCCCAGCCTGCGTGAGGCCCATGGATGGGTGCGGCTCGGCCTCCCGAGTCCGTCGGTATGCCGAACGTCGCCGGGGACGACTGGAGTCGCCGGGAAGAGCGCCGGCGCCGTCCAGCCTCGCTCCCTCTGTCTCCCGTCGTGCCACGCGGGAGGTTGGAGATGGACCTGCAGGCGGGCCCCGCTTGTCAGTGGCCCAGCCTCCAGGCCACGCTGGCAAGTGGAGGCGGGCCGGGAGAAATCCGCCTCCGACGTGGCCCTTGCGCGCGTGCGGCCGAGCCACTGGGCCGGCCCAGTGGCGCCCTGCTGCTAAACCTCGCCCAGTGCACGCCGCCGCTGCCCAGGTCCATCCCGTTTCGGTAAATCCTTTGTCTTTTTATTTTTCCGGTCAACTTCAAAAATCCATAAATAAATCAACAGAGCTCCAAATTTGATGATTCAAATTTTTAGTAGTTCATAAATTCATGATATATCACATGGTGCTATTTGCACCTTTTTTCCAGAGACCTTTTCTTCACAAATATTTATCAAATCCTATCTTTCCTATTTCTGTGATGAACTTTAGAAAATCACACAGAGCTCAAAATTGATCCAAATGCCATGATTCAAATTCCTAGATGCTTATAAGTTCATAACTTAGTTTATGAACATTTTTCTTAATACCTTCTCTGCCCCACAAAATAATGAGCCATTTCTTCATGTTTGTCAACTTTGCAAATCCATAGAATATTCATTTGAACTCCAAATCTAGTGAAACCAACTCCTAGATGCTTCTAAAATTATGATTTGTTAAATGGGTGCCTTTGCTCATTTTTCCAAAATATATTTCTGTACACCTCTTACACATCCATAAACCCCTTGATTCCATCATATTGAAATGTTCAGAGATGTCCATTGATCAAATCCTAATGAAACCACTTTGGTCATCCCTCATATGACCAGAGGTATCCTAGAAAAGTCCAACTCATATGTTTAGAGCACTTTTATTTCCTGCCTTGTTGTGTTGCTTATTATGGTTGCTTATGACGATAGTTGACGAAGTAGACGAAATGCTCGGAGTTGGACCAGAGATATTTGAAGACCACGAAGACTTTGTTAAAACAGGCAAGCAGCCCTTTGACCATGTCTATGAAACCCTTTTTATGCATGTCATATAGCACCATATTGTTGTTGCGACAGAATCATGATGAGGTAGTAACCACTTTGATGGTTTGCCACCGTACTTCCTCGTTGATACTTGCATTGTGCATGACCCTACCTTCTTATGAGGGTTATGCCGGTGGGAGTAGATAGGATGCTAAAGTAGTGCTACACAAAAAGGGACGGGAATATGCATGGTGATGGAGGCAAAGTATTTTCAAAAGACTTTTCGAAAACCCCATTGGGTGCCACTTATGCCCGAGGGAGATGATGAGATGGGTAACCACTTGATGACGAAGTGGTGTACCGAGGCAAGTGTGTGTGTTGTTTCAAAAACGGATTGGTTTAAGTTGCGACCGTTATTCCAACCTTACATGCGCAACCACTCTACCCTTATATGGGAAAGGGCATTATTGATTACCTAGACCGATACTAGCTTGGAGCCCACATTACTAGTGACGGGAGAGTTGTTGGTGCGCTCTCTCGGGACGGGGTCGTGCCAGGTAGGGCGGCCAAGAACATTTTTATGGGGCACCAGACACACCGTTGGTACCCTATGCTTGTGGTATGTGATGAATATGGGAGCGAGGCTCCACAACTTTATGATGTGAAATGTTAGGCACGGGGGTTACTACCAATCGAGTGGACTCCATGTTAGGGTCGTCTAGGGAAAGGTAGTGATCGGGTGCTTACCCCGGGTACTTGAGGTATCGCGGGTCGTGGATGACACGGAAGTTCCCCGGATCTTGTGGGTAAGGTGTGCAACCTCTGCAGAGTGTAAAACTATTCGAATAGCCGTGTCCACGGTCAAGGATAGTTGGGTAACCGCTCTTGGGCTACGTCCACATGTTTACAAATCGTGTGTGTGTGTTGATAAAATGACTTGGGTCAAGTCAAGGGACTTGGCATGATTGAGTTGGGTTGGTGCCCACTCTGTTTATGTTGATATCTGTAACCTGTCCTCATGGTTACTTGAATTCTCCTGATGCATGTCTTACAAATTGTTGAACATGTCATTGCACTCAAAACTAGATTTCTACAAAAATTTACCTATATCCTGCATTGTTGTATCTTGAACCAAAACATGGGTTGCTTGCGAGTACATTCAAAGTACTCATTGGCTTGGCACTGGTTATTTTATTGGCCAGGCCTGAAAGGACAAGATATATTGAAGAGTTCCTTAGTGACGATCGTGCGAGCTAGGATGCTTTCCCAGTCAGAATGCCTGTAGGGTTAAGGCAGATGGCATGGGTCCAAGTTATCGACGAAGATTTCCGCTGCGATGTTATACTCAAGACTCGACCATAATGGTCCTACTTGTGTAATACGGTATGTATGGATGTAAGACTCTTGTTATTTAGCTTCTGTGTGTTCAGTGAGCATTGATGTCTGGGATCACTATACACGTGCATTCGGTGATCACGACTTATGAGTCGGGGTCCCCACAGATATGCATCAAACAACTTCAGATTCATAATATTCAATCCAACACAAAGAACCTCAGAGAGTTCCCCAAGATTCCTATCGAAGAAACAAGGACGAAAACGTGCATCAATCCCTATGCATAGATTACCCCAATGTCACATCGAGAATCCGCGAGTTGAGTGCCAAAACATCCATCAAGTGAATCAATAGAACACCCCATTGTCACCACGGGTATCCCACGCAAGACATACATCAAGTGTTCTCGAATCCATAATAGTATTCAATCCGATGATAGTGAAACCTCAAAGGTAAAACTCAATTCATCATAAGAAGGTAGAGGGGGAGAAACACCATATGATTCAACTATAGTAACAAAGCTCAAGATACATCAAGATCATGCCAAATCAAGAACACGAGAGAGAGAGAGATCAAATACATAGCTACTGGTACATACCCTCAACCCTGAGGGTGAACTACTCCCTCCTCGTCATGGAGGCCGCCGGGATGATGAAGATGGCCTCCGATAATGGTTTTCCCCTCTGGCAGGGTGCTGGAACGGGCTCCCGATTAGTTTTTCGTGGCTACAGAGGCTTGCGACGGCAAAACTTCTGATCTAGGTTTCTTTCTGGGGGTTTCAGGATTTATAGGAATTTTTGGCGTCGGTCTCACGTCGGGGGGTTCCCGAGGGACCCATAAGCCAGGGCGTGCCCCTACCCTTGTGGTCGCCTCGGGACTCTTCTGGCCCAACTCCGATGCTCTGTGGGCTTCTTCTGGTCCATAAAAATCACCGTAAATTTTCAGCTCGTTTGGACTCCGTTTGATATTCCTTTTCTGTAAAACTAAAAAACAAGGAAAAACAGAAGCTGCCGCTGGGCTCTGGGTTAATAAGTTAGTCCCAAAAAATAATATAAAATAGCATATTAATGCATATAAAACATTCAAAACAGATAATATAATAGCATGGAACAATCAAAAAGTATAGATATGTTGGAGACGTATCACTCAGTTTTTTAAAACAGAGGTATATGAAATTTTGAGAAATGCACCCTTCTTGTTTACTTCGCAACCATTAGTTATTGGTATCTTCCATGCTAAATACATTAGTGGGGTTCCCAAGCGATAAAAGTTTTGTCCACCAACTATCACACTCCACGGCTAGCCAAATCCTCGGGTACCGTCCATACCAACATCAGTCCTGGGGGAGTTTTGTTTAATTATTTGCGATTTGATTTCGGGACTAGGAATCCCTATTACCGCCCCTCTCGTGCAAGGACGAGTGAATAAACACTCATCATTAGAATAACCCGCTTAGCATGGAAGATACCGACTACCTCCTGTCGCTCAATGAACAATCTAGGCACACAAAAAGGATGTTTATTTGAAGTTTTTAGAGGTGGCACATGAAAATTTACTTAGAATGGTAGGGTAATACCGCATATAGGTAGGTATGGTGGACTCATTTGGAATAACTTGGTGTCGGTGCAACAAATCCTGGGTATGTTGCCCAGACCATGCACATGCCTAAGAGCAAGGTTGCGTCATCCAAGACCAGACCAAGTAGAAGAGATTAGCTCTTTGAGGAATCAGAGAACGGATCAAGAAGACCAAGACAAGCCAAAAGAAGCAAGATACTACTAAGGGAAAGCCTCCCTTGTCGGGCAGGCGAGCCTGGCGAGGTCAAAGTTGCTCTAGAGACAAGTCTCAAGACTCCCCCGGCAAGCCTGCCGGGGACACCAAGGGCGGACTACCCCGCCAAAGGCTCCACCGCTCCACCTCACAGCGACGCAAGTCATCGATCAATGCGGTGTCAAGCCCCCAAGTGACTAAGTGGATGTTTCTTGACACATGGCAGCCACTTACGAAGGAAATCACCTCCAAATGACACCTGTCCAGAGACGTGTCAAGCAGACAGACAAGAGGGTGGCCGAACTTCCCGGCAAGGCTTGCCGGGCATGCCTTGATGTGACATTAAGCGGTGCATTTAATGCACTCTGCCCTGTCTACAGAGTTAGGTATGATAGCACTGTTTTCTATCTAATCAGTAGAGAATGGTTGTTTGCCATTGTGGTGACCCCTTGATCTATAAAAGGAGGGTCGTGGCAACCATAGAAAGGATTCGGACCCTTGTACACTCATACACGCGTAGCTGCTCTCGCCCCGAGGCAACCCTGCCGGGCAAGAGCGCCGCGTCTCCACCATGATCCTCTCATCAATCCACCAAAGCAGGAGTAGAGTTTTATGCCTCACGGCGGCGCGAACCTGGGTAAAATTGCCTGTGTGATGTCTGCCGTGCTGCGCTATGTTCTCCGCTCTTTGCGCAAGGTGCTCATCCTCCCTGCTGGACCACAAGGGGCTCATGGCCCCATAGGTGGCCGTGGTTTCCCACAAAATCTTTGGTGCACCAGGTAGGGGGAAGCGCTTGAGCAAACCCGAGAAGCGTACGTAGCGTGTCATCTTCATCATCGTTTTCTTCATCAACAGCTCCATCGTCCATGGCGCCCAAGAAGAAGCCCGGTGCTGGAGCCCACCCATCCACCTCAAAGGCCCCGTCGCACGCGGCCGCCGACATCACGGGGGCTACGGGGACGCATGGGGATGTGGACGCTGCGGGGGACGTGGTCGGTGCAGGCGGCGTTGTCACCACCTCCCCTGCGTTCGAAACGGGAGCAGGAGGCACCGAAGAAGGACAACACCAACAACATCCTAGCGACCATGCTCCACAAGGTACGGGTGGAGAGATCATTCCGTCTGCACCTCTCCTCCCAGCCGAAGGGCACAGCCGCAGCGGAGGCACTCGCTCTGTGGCGAATCGCAACTCTCAGTCTGCTCTCACTGCGGGCGCGGCCGTAGGGCATGCGCCATCCTCGAAACGAGCTGACCCAGCCGATGCGCCAAACGGAGCCACTGGTCCTCAAGTGCCTCCACCTCATCACCACGCCATCCTGGCGGCTGGATCACGACGATGAGAACACGACGTGGCCACTACCGGCACCGTCAGGAGCCGGGTGACGTTATGACCTATGTCGTCATCCATGCCCATTACCGCTTTGGAGGCCATGGCGCGGGCCCAGCTGCTGTTGAGAGTTCCGCCGGCAGCCGATCAGATGGATGAGTGGAGAGCCACCATTCAAAGCCTGATTGGTTTCGCCAAGGCGAGAGGGTCACAACAAGCTAGCTCGCCATGGCCTCCCCTGGAGACGACAACGGCCCGTGCTGCTTGTAACGCCCCGGATTTGATGCGCCAGGTGTCCGCAATTGTTCGTCGTCATTGCCATGTCATTTGCTTGTGTGTTGCATTTTATCATGTCATCATGTGCATTTCATTTTGCATACGTGTTCGTCTCATGCATCCGAGCATTTTCCCCGTTGTCCGTTTTGCAATCCGACACTCCTATGTCATCCGGCGTTCCCCTTTTTGTCTTCTGTTGTGAGCGGGTGTTAAACTTTCTTGGAATGGCCCGAGGTTTGCCAACCGGCCTTGGTATAGCACCGGTAGACCTCCTGTCAAGTTTCGTGCCATTTGGAGTCCGTTTGATACTCCAACGGTTAACCGGGTAACCGCAAAAGCCCTCTTTTGTTGCAGCCCAACACCCCTTCCAAAGTGGCCCAAAACCCACCTAACTCCCCTCCATGCTCTCGGTCATTCGATCACGATCGCGTGGCCGAAAACCGCTCCTCATTTGGACTCTCCTAGCTCCCTCTACCTATAAATATGTGGCCTCCCCTGAAATTTCCGCAGTCCAAACCCTAGCTTCTTCCTCCTCCCGCCGACGGACACATCCGCCCGCCGACGGACATGTCCGCTCCGCCTGCCTCCGCCAATCGCAGCCCGCCACGTGGCGCGCCGCCGCCACCCTCGCCGCCGGCCCGCGGAGCCCATCTGGGGCCCGATCCCGCCGCCCGCCGGGCGCCTCGCCGCCGCCGCCCCGCGGCCGGACCCCGGGCCGCCGCCCTTGCCCGAGGTCGCCGCCGCGCCCCCTCCGGCGCCGGCCGGCGCGCCTCCCCGTGCGACCCCGCCGCCTCCGCCTCGCCTTCTGCCGCCGGCGCCCCTGCACCCCGCGCCGGCGCCTTCCCGCGCCTCCCGCCGGCCCGCTCCGCCGCTCGCCGCTCCCCCAAGCCGGCCCCGCCGCCGCCTGGGTCGCCCTCCGCCGCCCGGCCGCCGGCCACTGCTGCGGGACTCCGCCGTCGCCCTTCGGCCCCTCCACGCCGGCGCCGCCCCTCTCCATCTCCGGCGCTGCCTCCCTCGTCCCCGGCGACGCATCTCCGGCGAGATCCCGACATGCATCAAAAACCGTGCAGATCTGGAGGTTGACCCGAATTTACATAAGTCCCTGTTTTCAAACATTATCATGCCATGTTCATCGCATTGTATCTCTGCATCCATAGCTCCGTTTCGTGCGTGTAATATGTCAAATTGTTCGCCTCAACGAGTACTTCATTTCATTCTATTGCATCATTTTCATTTGAGGTCATCTTGATGCCCGAAATGCTGTTGGAAGAGTGCATGTTGATGTTAATCTGCTGAAACTGTTATAACTTGCTCATTTGTCATTTTTTGCCATGATTGATGTGTGCATCCTGTGAGGTTGATGTCTACATGTGTTTTGATCTATGCCATGACATCTTTCCAGGGGTGTATGCCATGTATTTTTGTAATCAATGTGGTGACTAGCACAAGCATGCAAACTAGGCTTCGTGATATTGCTGATTTTAGTCCCTGTTCTGCTGTTATTTTGATGCCATGTAAAATTGATGCTACAGAGAGATCCATGCATATTTTGAGATACTTCAGTAAGGGTGTTTTGAACATGTGGTTTTTTTCTATCCATTCATGCCCTTGTTTGCAATTATGGAGTAGCCTAGCATGTCATTTGAGTGCTCTACTTTTGCTTCAAAATATTTTCTGGCAGAATGTTTACATGTTATTCAATTTGGCCAAGCTTGCTATAGTTGATCCTTGCATGCTATGGACTTGTTCTTGCCTTGGTTTGTTTCACAAACATGCCTTCTTGATGATGCTATGCTTATATTGTCATGCAATGACTTGTGGTGAGTGAATCGAGCTTGTTAAGTAGTGTACTTGCTGTTGCTGTTTTGCTAGGCTGAATCTGTTATTTCGTGATGCTATATAAACATGTTGCTACTAATCATTCTATGCATAATATGGAGATGCTCTATAAACATGTTTTGATCTACATGTCTTGCTCTATCCATTCATGCCCCTGGTTGCATTTATAACTTGCTGTAGATTGTTCATATCTTGCTCCAAAGTTGCTTGATAATGTTGCTATCAGCCTGTTAACATTAAGTTCACTAGTTCCCATGTGATTTGCTAGTGTTCCATGCACCCTATGACCTTGCTCTTGCCATGCTTAACTTCACAAACATGCCTTCTTACTGTTGGGTGCCTTGCCATGCCATGTATTACTATGTGGTGAGTGGTTCAAGCTCACCAACATGCCTACTTATTGTTGTTCCTGCCATGTTTGAATCTGTAATATAACTTGCCATGTTTACATGGGTGCCATCATATTTTCTGATCCTTTTTGGCTTATGGTCAGTAAGGGACTTTTGATCTATGCGATTAGTAGATTCATGCCATGCCTTTGTTTGCCATGATATGTTCTTGTAACATGTTGTTTGCTTGCTCTAAACATTGCAACCTGATGTTATTTCTGCTAAAGTCTGAAACTGTTATTATTTGCAATCTTCCCATGTCTTTTTGAGCATGTTCTAGTTGTTTTTGGAGATAGCTCAGTGTTCATGTTTTGTTATGCTTTACCAGTACTTCATGCCCATGCCTTTTGTTATTATGTTGGGATGCTGTAGCTTGTTGTTTTGATGCTTGTAAGATGCCTAGTTGCTGTTTTGGACAGATTGTTGTTATGACTTGTAGAGTGTGTGTGTTGAA
This sequence comes from Triticum aestivum, assembly GCF_018294505.1. Taxonomy (NCBI): domain Eukaryota; kingdom Viridiplantae; phylum Streptophyta; class Magnoliopsida; order Poales; family Poaceae; genus Triticum; species Triticum aestivum. The sequence continues at coordinate 133,134,803 of NC_057804.1, read as the reverse complement.
CCGTTGCTCCGTTTTGAGTGTGCTCTATATGAAACTTGCTTGATTTTGCATGTAGCTTCATATTATCATGTTGCATCCTTGTTTTGGTGTGTTTGCTTGATGTTTGGGTGCATTTTGCATCAATGCCATGCTTAACTTGTTTTGCTCATATCTTCTAGGCCGTTGCTCCGAATCTAATGAACTTTATATGTAACTTGACTAGAATTTCGTGTAGATCCTCTTGGTGCTCTTTAACTTGCTGTTTAACAACTTCAACTTAATGTTTGTTCAGTTCTGGACCAATTTCGAAATATGCATATGAGGACTTACCGGAATTGTTATATGTTGTTCCCGGCCTCATTTAAACTTGCCTTGATGTGTTGTTCTTGTTTGCATCATCTCTTGCCATGAGTAGCTTCATGTAGCCTTGTCATGCATCATGCTTGTTGTGCATCATGTCTTGCCTATGTGTGGTGTGTTTACCATGTTGTGTGCTTCTTCTCGATAGTTCCCGTTTCGTTGCGATCGTGAGGATTCGTTCGTCTACCCTTGGTTCGTCTTCGTGGCTTCATCTTCTTCATGGACTCGTTCTTCTTCCTTGCGGGATTTCAGGCAAGATGACCGCTACCCTGGATCTCACTACTATCATTGCTATGCTAGTTGCTTCGTTCTATCGCTATGCTGCGTTACCTATCATTTGCTCTTCAAGCCTCCCAAATTGCCATGAACCTCTAACCTTTGACACCCTTCCTAGCAAACCATTGTTTGGCTATGTTACCTCTTTGCTCAGCCCCTCTTATAGCGTTGCTAGTTGCAGGTGAAGTTGAAGGTTGCTCCATGGTGGACAGGGTTTTGGTTGGGATATCACAATATCTCTTATATTATTAATGCATCTATATACTTGGTAAAGGGTGGAAGGCTCGGCCTTATGCCTGGTGTTTTGTTCCACTCTTGTCGCCCTAGTTTCCGTCATACCGGTGTTATGTTCCCGGATTTTGCGTTCCTAACACGGTCGGGTGATTTATGGGACCCCCCTGACAGTTCGCTTTGAATAAAACTTGTCCAGCAAGGCCCAACCTTGGTTTTACCATTTGCCTCACCACCACCTACTTTTCCCTTGGGAGTCGCTCTCTCGAGGGTCATCTTTATTTTAGCCCCCCCGGGCCAATGCTTGTCTAAGTGTTGGTCCAAACCGAGCGATGTCCGGCGCCCCGTGGCTAACCAGGGTCTATGCCAACCCGTCGTCTTGCTCATCCGGTGTGCCCTGAGAACGAGATATGTGCAGCTCCTGTCGGGATTGTCGGCGCATCGGGCGGCTTTGCTGGTCTTGTTTTACCATTGTTGAAATGTCTTGTAAACCAGGATTCCGAGACTGATCGGGTCTTCCTGGGAGAAGGAATATCCTTCGTTGATCGCGAGAGCTTATCATGTGCTAAGTTGGGACACCCCTGCAGGGTATAAACTTTCGAGAGCCGTGCCCGCGGTTATGTGGCAGATGTGAATTTGTTAATGTCCGGTTGTAGATAACTTGACACCAGATCCGAATTAAAACGCATCAACCGCGTGTGCAGCCGTGATGGTCTCTTCTCGGCGGAGTCCAGGAAGTGAACACGGTTTCTGTGTTATGATTGACGTAAGTAGGTGTTCAGGATCACCTCTTGATCATTGCTAGTTCACGACCGTTCCTTTGTTTCTCTTCTCGCTCTCATTTGCGTATGTTAGCCACCATATCATGCTTAGTCGCTGCTGCAACCTCACCACTTTACCCCTTCCTTTCCCATTTAGCTTTGCTAGTCTTGATACCCATCGTAATGGGATTGCTGAGTCCTCGTGGCTCACAGATTACTACAACAACAGTTGCAGGTACATGTTATACGATGATCATGACGCGAGAGCGATGCTTGCTTGTGTTGAGTTCTTCTTCTGCTTCTTCGATCAGGGGATAGGTTCCAGGTCGGCAGCCTGGGCTAGCAGGGTGGATGTCGTTTGAGTTTCTGTTTGTGTTTCATCCGTAGTCGGATGGTGCTCTTATGTATGATGATGTTGTATTCGTGTGGCATTGTATGCCTTTTGTATGTATCCCCATCTATTATGTAATGTTGATGTAATGATATCCACCTTGCAAAAGCGTCTTCAAGATGCGCTTCTATCCTTGGTGGGACCTTCGAGTTCCTTTAGGATAGGGTCGCATCTTGGGCGTGACACTGCTGGCCGTGCCAAAGGGGCCACCCTCACAGTGCAGTCCCCTCCACGGCAACTAGCGCAGGGGCCACAGCCGGAGCCACACGGCCAAGAACCCAATGATGTCTCGATGGCTTTGTCCGACCCTCAAGCGCGTCAAGGCCAACGGCGAGTCCTGGAGGATAGGCAAAGGGAAGGTGCGCGCATCACCATCAAGCGACGCCGCGAGACCCACCGCCAGTGTGATAGGCGCGATGGCCCTGACGTCGACGAGCCCACACTCGGCGAAGGTGGGTACCTACCTTTCGAGGCTGGATGCCCCGCCTTCACCCATGAGTTGCGGCAAGTCCATTGGCCATCCACTCGCACGTTCAAGCCAGAAATACCAGAGAAGTGTGATGGGAGACTAAACCTGGTAGAGTTCTTGAGCATCTACACCATCGTTGTTCAAGCTACCGGGAATGAGATGAAAAGGTGTTCCCCAACTACTTCCCTTTGGCACTCAAGCCAAATGTGAGGTCTTGGCTGATGCACCTGTCGGAGAACTCCATTTCGACCTGGGCTGGCCTGTGCCATGAGTTTGTTGGCGCCTTCACGGGCGACCATCAAGAACCAGGGCGGCCCAGTGACTTGCAGCTCCTCCCGCAGAAGGAAGGAGAGACTCTACGGAAGTACATGCAGAGGTTCAGCCAAGTACATAGGAACATTCCAGACATCCACCCGACAGCTGTGATACCCGCGTTCTAGTCCAATGTGCGCAATCGTCGGATACGTTCCGAGATGAACGTTTGGTTGCCCAAGACTGTGATGGAGCTATACACTCTAGTGGATAAGTGTGCTCGGGTAGAGGAGGGGAGGTGGCTCCCTGGTGAAGAGGATGGCGTCGACATTGACTCGGAGGATGATGACGAGGCCACCAATCAAAAGAAGAAGAACAAGAAGCACAAAAAAAGGACCAAGGAAAGGTAGTGATGACCGTTGAGGGGTCGAGCGCACCTAGTACCGACAAGAAGGCCAAGACCGAGGTTCCCGGCAAGGGAGTTGCCACGTGCACTGATTACCCGGAAGCCGTGGCTGCCGAGAAGGCTGGGAAGGGTGATGGGCCGTACTACAAGATCCATCAGACCAAGGGCCACGATCTCCAGGAATGTTATCAGGTTGGGCAGCTCATCAAGAAGCAGAGGGCTGAATATGAGAAGCATGATAAGGAGAAAGGTCAAGGTGGCGCTGGCGGGAAGGGCGGAGGCGGCGGAGCAAGCCGCCCCAGTGATACGTCTCCAACGGATCTACTTTTCCTAACGCTTTTCCTCTTGTTTCGGACTCTAATTTGCATGATTTGAATGAAACTAACCCCGAACTGATGCTGTTTTCAGCAGAACTACCATGGTGTTGTTTTTGTGCAGAAATAAAAGTTCTCAGAATGGAATGAAACTTTGCGAGGATTTTTTATATCAATAATAAGAATTTCTGGAGCCAAGACCTACCAGAGAGGGTCACCTGGGTGGGCACAACCCACCAGGGCGCGCCCCCTCTCCTGAAGCGCCCAGGTGGGTTGTACCCACTTAGTGGCCCCGCAGACCTCAACCCTGACACTATAAATTCCTATTTTCAGAGAAAAAAGGGGAGAAAGAATTATCACGATCCACGAGACGGAGCCGCCGCCAAGCCCTGTTCTTCCTCGGGAGGGCAGATCTGGAGTCCGTTTGGGGCTCCGGAGAGGGGTTGTCTTCGTTCTTCGTCATCACCAACCCTTCTCCATCGCCACTTCCATGATGCTCCCCACCGGGAGTGAGTAATTCCTTCGTAGGCTCGCTGGTCGGTGAGGAGTTGTATGAGATTCATCATGTAATCAAGTTAGTTTTGTTAGGGCTTGATCCCTAGTATCCACTATGTTCTGAGATTGATGTTGCTATGACTTTGCTATGCTTAATGCTTGTCACTTTGGGCCCGGGTGCCATGAACTAAGATCTGAACCGTTTATGTTATCACCATTATATCCGTGTTCTAGATCCGATCTTGCAAGTTATAGTCACCTACTACGTGTTATGATCCGGTAACCCCGGAGTGACAATAACCGAGAGTTCTTCCGGTGATTACCGTAGTTTGAGGAGTTCATGTGTTAATGCTTTGTTCCAGTTCTCTATTAAAAGGAGGCCTTAATATCCCTTAGTTTCCATTTTGGACCCCGCTGCCATGGGAGGGTAGGACAAAAGATGGCATGCAAGTTCTTTTAATAAAGCACGTATGATTATTTACAGAATACATGCCTACATTATATCGATGAACTGGAGCTAGTGTTGTATCGCCCTAGGTTATAACTGTCTCATGATGAATATCATCCAACAAGTCACCGATCCAATGCCTATGAATTTGTCCTATATTGATCTTGCTAAGTTACTACTGCTGCTGCTACTGTCACACTTGCTACAAAATACTGCAATCACTGTTACTGTTACTATTGCTGCTGTCATTACTATCAAAACTATCATATTACTGTGTGATACGTCTCCAACGTATCTATAATTTTTGATTGTTCCATGCTATTATATTACCTATTTTGGATGTTTATGGGCTTTACTATACACTTTTATATCATTTTTGGGACTAACCTACTAACCGGAGGCCCAACCCAAATTCCTGCTTTTTTTTTGCCTATTTCAGTGTTTCGAAGAAAAGGAATATCAAACGGAGTCCAAACAGAATGAAACCTTCGGGAGCGGTCTTTTTGGAACAAACGCAATCTAGGAGACTTGGAGTGGACATCAAGAAGCAGCCGAGGCAGCCACGAGGGTGCAGGGCGCGCCCTAGGGGGTGGGCGCGCCCCCACCCTCGTGGCTCCCTTGACTGACCTCCTTCGCCTATATATACTTGCATACCCTAAAAACATCCAGGAGCACCACGAAACCCTATTTCCGCTGTCGCAACCTTTTGTATCCGTGAGATCCCATCTTGGGGCCTTTTTCGGTGCTCCGCCGGAGGGGGAATCGATCACAGAGGGCTTCTACATCAACACCATAGCCTCTTCGATGAGTTGTGAGTAGTTTACCACAGACCTTCAGGTCCATAGTTATTAGCTAGATGGCTTCTTCTCTATCTTTGAATCTCAATACAATGTTCTGCTTGATCTTCTTGGAGATCTATTCGATGTAGTTATTAGCTAGATGGCTTCTTCTCTCTCTTTGAATCTCAATACAATGTTCTCCTTGATCTTCTTGGAGATCTATTCGATGTAACTCTTTTTGCGGTGTGTTTGTCGAGATCCGATGAATTGTGGGTTTATAATCAAGTTTATCTATGAGAAATATTTGAATCTCCTCTGAACTCTTTTATGTATGATTGGTTATCTTTGCAAGTCTCTTCGAATTATCAGTTTGATTTGGCCTACTAGATTGATCTTTCTTGCAATGGGAGAAGTGCTTAGTTTTGGGTTCAATCTTGCGGTGTCCTTTCCCAGTGACAGCAGGGGAAGCAAGGCACGTATTATATTTTTGCCATCGAGGATAAAAAGATGGTGTTTATATCATATTGCTTGAGTTTATCCCTCTACATCATGTCATCTTGCCTAATCGTTACTCTGTTCTTAAGAACTTAATACTCTAGATGCATGCTGGATAGCGGTCGATGTGTGGAGTAATAGTAGTAGATGCAAAATTGTTTTGATTTACTTGTCGCAGATGTGATGCCTATATACATGATCATGCCTAGATATTCTCATAACTATGCACTTTTCTATCAATTGCTCGACAGTAATTTGTTCACCCACCGTAATACTTATGCTATCTTGAGAGAAGCCACTAGTGAAACCTATGGCCCCCGGGTCTATTTTCCATGATATAAGTTTCCGATCTATCTTATTTTGCAATCTTTACTTTCCAATCTATATCATAAAAATACCAAAAATATTTATCTTATCTTATTATCTCTATCAGATCTCACTTTCGCAAGTGGTCGTGAAGGGATTGATAACCCCTTTATCGCGTTGGTTTCGAGGTTCTTGTTTGTTTGTGTAGGTACGAGGGACTTGCATGGAGCCTCCTACTGGATTGATACCTTGGTTCTCAAAAACTGAGGGAAATACTTACGCTACTTTGCTGCATGACCCTTTCATCTTCAAGGGAAAACCAACGCAGTGCTCAAGAGGTAGCAAGAAGGATTTCTGGCGCCGTAGCCCGGGAGGTCTTCGCTCAAGTCAAGACATACCAAGTACCCATCACAAACTCATCTCCCTCGCATTATGTTATTTGCCATTTGCCTCTCGTTTTACTCTCCCCCACTTCACCCTTTCCATTTTATTCGCCCTCTCTTTTCCGTTCGCCTGTCTCTTGTGTGCTTGTGTGTTGGATTGCTTGTCATGATGGCTCAAGATAATACTAAATTGTGTGACTTGTCCAATAACAATAATAATGATTTCCTTAGCACTCTGATTGCTCCTCTTAATGATGCTGAATCTTGTGAAATCAATGCTGCTTTGTTGAATCTTGTTATGAAAGATCAATTCTCTAGCCTTCCTGGTGAAGATGCCGCTACTCACCTAAACAACTTTGTTGATTTGTGTGATATGCAAAAGAAGAAATACATGGATAATGATATTGTTAAATTGAAGCTATTTCCATTTTCACTTAGAGGTCGTGCTAAAACTTGGTTTTCGTCTTTGCCTAAAAATAGTATTGATTCAATCTCTAAGTATTTTCCTCCTGCTAAGATCATCTCTCTTAGAAACGATATTATGAATTTTAAGCAACTAGATCATGAGCATGTTGCACAATCTTGGGAGAGGATGAAATTAATGATTCATAATTTCCCTACACATGGATTAAATTTATGGATGATCATACAAATTTTCTATGCCGGATTGAATTTTGCTTCTAGAAATCTTTTAGATTCGGCCGCGGGAGGCACTTTTATGGAAATCACTTTAGGAGAAGCTACTAAACTCCTAGATAATATTATGGTTAATTATTCTCAATGGCACACCAAAGGATCTACTACTAAAAAAGTTCATGTGATAGAAGAAATTAATGTTTTAAGTGGAAAGATGGATGAACTTATGAAGTTGTTTGCTACTAAGAGTGCTCCTATTGATCCTAATGATATGCCTTTGTATTCTTTGATTGAGAATAACAATGAATCTATGGATGTGAATTTTGTTGGTAGGAATAATATTGGTAACAACGCGTATAGAGGAAACTTTAATCCTAGGCCGTTTCCTAGTAATTCCTCTAATAATTATGGTAATTCCTACAACAACTCTTATGGAAATTTTAATAAGATGCCCTTTGATTTTGAGATTAGTGTCAAAGGATTTATGAATTCTCAAAAGAATTTCAATGCTTTGCTTGAAGAAAAATTGCTTAAGATTGATGAGTTGGCTAGGAACGTGGATATAATTTCTCTTGATGTTGATTCTTTGAAACTTAGGTCTACTCCACCTAAGCATGATATCAATGAGTCTCTCAAAGCCATGAGAATTTCCATTGATGAGTGCAAAGAAAGAACCGCTAGGATGCGTGCTAAGAAAGATTGCTTTGTAAGAGCGTGTTCTTCTAGTTTTCATGAAAATAATGATGAAGATCTAAAAGTAATTGATGTGTCTCCTATTAAATCTTGGTTTTGCAATATGAATCTTGATAATGATGGGACTGGAGATGAGTTAACTTTAGTTAAAAGGCGTCCTAATGATCTGGAGTTTTTAGATCTTGATGCTAAATTTGGTAAAAGTGGGATTGGAGAGGTCAAAACTTTACATAGCAATGAACCCACTATTCTGTATTTCAAGGAATTTAATTATGATAATTGTTCTTTAATAGATTGTATTTCCTTGTTGCAATCCGTGTTAAATTCTCCTCATGCTTATAGTCAAAATAAAGCTTTTACCAAACATATCGTTGATGCTTTAATGCAATCTTATGAAGAAAAACTTGAATTGGAAGTTTCTATCCCTAGATAACTTATATTATGAGTGGGAACCTACTATTAAAATTAAAATTAAAGATCATTAATGCTATGCTTTGTGTGATTTGGGTGCTAGTGTTTCCATGATTCCAAAAACTTTATGTGAGGTGTTAGGTTTCCGTGAATTTGATGATTGCTCTTTAAACTTGCAGCTTGCTGATTCCACCATTAAGAAACCTATGGGAAGGATTAATGATGTTCTTATTGTTGCAAATACGAATTATGTGCTAGTATATTTTATTGTTCTTGATATAGATTGCAATCTTTCATGTCCTATTATTCTTGGTAGACCTTTCCTTAGAACGATTGGTGCAATTATTGATATGAAGGAAGAAAATATTAGATTGCAATTTCCATTAAGGAAAGGCATGGAACACTTTCCTAGAAAGAAAATCAAATTACCTTATGAATCTATTATGAGAGCCACTTATGAATTGAATACCAAAGATGGCAATACTTAGATCTATTCTCGCTTTTATGCCTAGGTAGGGGCGTTAAACGATAACGCTTGTTGGGAGGCAACCCAATTTTATTTTTGTTCCTTGCTTTTTGTTCCTGTTTAATAATAAATAATTCATCTAGATTCTGTTTAGATGTGGTTTCATGTTTTAATTAGTGTTTGTGCCAAGTAGAACCTATAGGATCATCTTGGATGATAGTTAATTTGATCTTGCTGAAAAACAGAAACTTTTGCGCACACGAGAATAATTTTAATAAATCACAGAAAAGTGCTTTTTTAGTTGAATAGTTTTGCAGTAGATCAATAGAAAAATTACCTAGGACTTCCTATTTTTGTAGGATATTTAGAGTTGGAGAATTATTCGAAAGTTACAAATTGCTACAGACTGTTCTGTTTTTGACAGATTCTGTTTTGTGTGTGTTGTTTACTTATTTTGATGAATCTATAGCTAGTATCGGGGGGTATGAACCATAGAGAAGTTGGAATTACAGTAGGTTTAACACCAATATAAATAAATAATGAGTTCATTACAGTACCTTAAGTGGTGGTTTTTCTTTCTTGCACTAACGGAGCTCATCAGATTTCCTGTTGAGTTTTGTGTTGTGAAGTTTTCAAGTTTTGGGTAAAGATTTGATGGACTATGGAATAAGGAGTGGCAAGAGCCTAAGCTTGGGGATTCCCATAGCACCCCAAGATAATTCAAGGACAACCAAAAGCCTAAGCTTGGGGATGCCCCGGAAGGCATCTGAAAGCACAAGTGCTCCCTGGGTGATTTTGGTAATTAATGTCAACATATCTCTTGTTGGACTAACACTTTTACCTAGTATGTTTCAGATAAGTTCAACAATGAAGTGGCATGGACTAAAGGATGTGGAACCCCTTCAAGATGCTAAGGACAAAGGATTGGCTCAAGCTTCAAGCACAAGACTCTACATTTTATCTTTTAGTGATCCAAGATCACATTGAGTCTATAGGAAAAGCCAATACTATCAAGAGGGGATGAGGTGTTGCTTAATGGCTTGCTTGCTCAAAGGGCTTAGTGATATGCTCCCAAGCCCTCAACTACTTTCTCACATCCACATATCTCCTAAAACAAAAGTCTAACTCGGCCCTACCAATTCTTTCTATCCGGCGCCACCGAGTTCAGATGTCTTAGCCACTGCCACAAACCCTAGGCAAATCGGTCTCACCAATAGGGATCTCGGTCTCACCGAGATGGGATTGTAATCTCTCTGTGTTTGTCCATTACCAAAATCTGTCTCACCGAGTTTGAGTAATTGGTACTACCGAGATTACAATGCAAACTCTCTGTTCCTCTTTGTAACATTTCGGTCCAACAGAGATGAGCGAATCGGTCCCACCGAGTTTGCCTGACCAACTCTCTGGTTAGCTTATTACCAAAATCGGTCCCACCAAGTTTGTGTAATCAGTCTCACTGATATTATGTTATGCCCTAACCCTAACCATATCGGTCCTACCGAGTTGCATGTCAGTCCCACCGAAAATCCTAACGGTCACTAGATTTGCTGAATCAGTCCGACCGAGTTTCTCAATTCGGTCCCACCGAGATTGGCAAGTTGTGCGTAACGGTTAGATTTTGTGTGGAGGCTATATATACCCCTCCACCTCCTCTTCATTCGTGGAGAGAGCCATCAGAACGAACCTAGACTTCCAACTTACATTTTTTGAGAGAGAACCACCTACTCATGTGTTGAGACCAAGATATTTAATTCCAACCATATGAATCTTGATCTCTAGCCTTCCCCAAGTTGCTTTCCACTCAAATCTTCTTTCCACCAAATCCAAATCCTATGAGAGAGAGTTGAGTGTTGGGGAGACTATCATTTGAAGCACAAGAGCAAGGAGTTCATCATCAACACACCATTTGTTACTTCTTGGAGAGTGGTGTCTCCTAGATTGGCTAGGTGTCACTTGGGAGCCTCCAACAAGACTGTGGAGTTGAACCAAGGAGTTTGTAAGGGCAAGGAGATCGCCTAATTCGTGAAGATCTACTGCTAGTGAGGCAAGTCCTTCGTGGGCGACAGCCATGGTGGGATAGACAAGGTTGCTTCTTCATGGACCCTTCTTGGGTGGAGCCCTCCGTGGACTCGCGCAGCTGTTACCCTTCGTGGGTCGAAGTCTCCATCAACGTGGATGTATGATAGCACCACCTATCGGAACCACGACAAAAACATCCGTGTCTCCAATTGTGTTTGAGTTCTCCAATCCCATCCCTTTACATTCTTGCAAGTTGCATGCTTTACTTTCCGCTGCTCATATACTCTTTGCATGCTTGCTTGTTATGTATTGTGATTGTTAAACTTGTGCCAAAAGCTCCAATCCAACTTAAAGAAATTAAAAACTGCAACTTTTGGTACTTAGTGTCTAATCACCCCCCTCTAGACACCTCTTCTCGATCCTTTCAGTTGGTATCAGAGCTTTGGTCTCCATTGCTTTGGTTTAAACACCATTGGTGGAAGATGGATGAGTCTACTTTGGAGAGTCTTAGACATAGAGTGCCTATACTTGATTGAGAGTACTTTCATGAGTGGAAAATGAGATGCTTGCGATTTTCAATGAATATCATTTGAACAAGTATATTGCTAGCCCTTGTGCACCTCATGTTGATCCTATGCATCCTACCCTTGATGAGTCAATTGACATGATTCGCAATCTTAGAACTGTTGAACTTATCACTAGAGGCTTGCCTAGAAACTTGATTGGATGTTTGCCTACTCTTAAGTGTGCCTACACCATATGGAAATTTCTTGAAGAACGTTTTCCAAATTATTCCATGAAAAATCTAGATGAAATTCTCCATAAGTCTATTGCCTTGAGTAAGATGAATTCCAGCGATCCTATGTTTGGTGATTGTCTATTTGCGCTTACAAATCTTATGCGTGCCAAAGGAGATGTTGGAATTATTAGTGATATTGTTTCCGAAGCTATTAAAATTCAGAAAGAAGATCATTGTCAAACCCACTCTAATGAATCACCCTCTCTAGGATTTGATCCACCACTTGACGATGTTGAACATGGATACTATGATGAGGATGATGATAGTGACTTTGATCTTGATGATGCAATGAGACACTTTGGTCTTATGGCAAATCTTCGAGGATATATGGCAGGAGGAAAGGAATGGGTTCTTGATAGTGGGTGTACCGATCACATGACCGGAGATAAAGATATGTTTCGTGAGCTTGCTGAAAACGATGGTCCTCGAAAGTATGTCACTTTCAGTGACAACTTAAAGGGTAAGGTGGTTGGCCTCGGTAAGGTGGCCATCTCACATGATAGCTCCATTCAAAATGTTATGCTCATTGAATCTCTTGGCTACAACTTACTTTCCGTATCTAGACTTGCTGATTTTCGGTTTCAATGTCCTATTTACTGAAGTAGATTGCCAAGTGTTTCATAGAGATAATCATAAAATGGTCTTTACCGCTATACGTAGAGGAGATATTTACATTGTTGATTTCACTAAAAAGGCTCAACCTAGAACTTGCTTTATTGCTAAATCCTTTAAAGGTTGGTTATGGCATAGATGGCTAGGTCATGTTGGCATGAGAAACCTTGACAAGCTTATTAAGGGAAATCATATCCTTGGCGTTAACGATGTCATATTTGATAAGGATAGACTTTGAAACACTTGTCAAGCAGGTAAACAGGTTGGAGGAAGGCATCCCGTGAAGAACATCATGACCACAAGGAGGCCACTCGAGCTACTTCACATGGATCTTTTTGGTCCTAATGCCTACAAAAGTCTTGGTGGAAATTCTTTTGGTCTAGTTATAGTTGATGATTTTTCAAGATTTACGTGGGTGTTCTTTCTAGATGATAAATCGCAGGTCCAAAAGATCTTCAAAAACTTTGCTAGGAAGGCCCAAAATCAATTTGAAGTGCAGATCAAGAAGGTTCGCAGCAGCAACGGAACGGAGTTCAAGAACACAAATGTGGACACCTTTCTTGACGAAGAAGGGATTTCACATGAGTTCTCGGCTACGTACACACCTCAACAAAATGGAGTTGTTGAGAGGAAGAACTGGACGCTCATCGAAATGGCGAGAACGATGCTTGATGAGTACAAGACGCCGAAGCACTTTTGGGCGGAAGCGGTTGAGACAGCTTGTCATGCAACAAATCGCTTGTATCTTCACAAGCTACTCGGCAGGACGACATACGAGCTCCTCACCGGTAACAAATCCCAAGTTGGATACTTTCGAGTATTCGGCTCAAAGTGCTACATTCTTGATAAGCATCGTCGTTCTAAATTTGCTCCTAAGTCTCATGAAGGTTTCCTACTTGGTTATGGCTCAAACTCTCACACATACCGTGTCTACAACAATTTCACCCGAAAGGTTGAAGAAACGGTAGATGTGAAGTTTGATGAATCTAACGGGTCGCAAGTAGAGCAATTGCCAATTGATGTAGGAGACAAAGACCCCTTGGAAGCAATCCAAGACTTGTCTATTGGCAAGATTCGTCCAACGGAGGTGAAGGAGAGTACCTCGTCCATCCAAGTGGAAGCTTCTACCTAATGACAAGGTGAACCAAGAGTTGATATGGAAGCATCCACAAGTGGGACACACCAAGATGAAGAAAACGAGGAAGTGCACCAAGATGAACATCAACAACCTCCCTCTCCACCACGACAAGAGAACGACAATGCCACCAATGAAGAAGTCCAAGAAGAAGAACAAGATGAAGAAGGTGTTCAACCAAGACCCAAGCAAAAGCTTTCATGAGTTCGAGCAAGAATTGCTAAAGACCATCCCGTCGAGCCAATCTACAATGATATCCAAACCGGGAGAATCACTCGCTCTAAAACTCGTTTAGCAAACTTTTGTGAACACTATTCATTCATCCTTAGCATTGAACCTATGAAGGTTGAAGAAGCATTGGAAGATTGAAAGTGCTACTATCGACTAGAGGAGGGGGGGGGTGAATAGGCGATTTTTATGAAAGTCTTCAAAACTTGGAAGTTTCAAAGACAAACAACAGAAATGACCTAATAGTTATGCAGCGGAAGATAAACTATCTTGAGCAAGCCATAGTCAAGTATGTAACGATGTGAAAGTACAGGACTAATAGCAGCTAGGTAGTAAGGATCAAGATGGAAGATAGTATGAAGCCAATCAACAGTAGTAGTCAAGCAATGAAGTCAAACAGATAAACAGATAGGCAATGACTTCATGAAGACAAACTAAAGTAAAGTTGGGAAGGATAGAACAAGTTGCTTGTTGAAGACACAGGATTTGTTGGACCAGTTCCAGTTGCTGTGACAACTATACGTCTAGTTAGGGAGGCTGAGATTTAACTCAGAAGACCGTGTCTTCACCTTATTCCCCTTGAGCTAAGGACACCCAGTCCTTGCCCAATCACTCTGGTAAGTCTTCAAGGGAGACTTCCAAACATTCACAGACTTCGTTCACCGGCAATCCACAATGACTCTTGGATGCTCAGAACGCGACGCCTAACCGGCTGGAGGATCCACAGTCCTCAAGTGTAATAAGTCTTCAGGTCACACAGACAGAAAGACTTCAGTGATGCCTAACACTCTTTGGCTCTGGGTGTTTGGGCTTTGTCCTCGCAAGGATTTTCTCTCTCTCAAATGCTTCGAGGTGGGTTGCTCTCAAACGACAAAAGCCGTGCACAAACTCTGAGCAGCCACCAATTTATGGTGTAGGGGGTGGGCTATTTATAGCCACTAGGCAACCCGACCTGATTTGTCCAAAATGACCCTGGGTCACTAAGGAACTGACACGTGTTCCAACGGTCAGATTTCAAACACACGCGGCAACTTTACTTGGGCTACAAGCAAAGCTGACTCATCCAGCTCTGGATAAGATTTGCTCTCATTGTCTTCGCTCGAAGACATAGGATTTGAGTTGAGCATCACTTCAGTCACTCTGACTTAGTTCACTTGGACCCCACTTAACAGTACGGTGGTTCCTATGACTCAACAAAGAAGAAAAGGAAACAACGAAACCACACAGTCTTCGCGCTCCATAGTCTTCACGCAATGTCTTCTCATGTCATAGTCTTCAATATGAATATCTTCTCATACCACCATTGTCTTCAATGTCTTCATACATTTTTAGGGGTCATCTCCGGTAGGTAAACCGAATCAATGAGGGACACTACCTGCGTTATCCTGCAATTCTCACAAACGCATTAGTCCCTCAACCAACTTTGTCGTCAATACTCCAAAACCAACTAGGGGTGGCACTAGATGCACTTACAATCTCCCCCTTTTTGGTGATTGATGACAAACTGGTTGAAGTTTTCAACGGGGATAAAGTATGTGAAATTGTAAGGATAGGGAATTGTCTTCATAAGTTGCAAGGGCTCCCCCTGAAGATGTGCATATAAGTTATTTGCTTTTGGAATGCAAATGCACATGGCAGGTTGTACTTGTGGAGATCCACTTCAACTTATGAAGATAATTCATCATGCATGAAATGATATAGCAAGTAGAATGACATGCATAATGAAAAATGGACGTCTGCAGAATGATCTAAGTGCGGAAGTTATCATCGCACATGCGGAATTTGTCATCGCATCACAGTAAAGCAAATAAGTAGCAGACGACCATCAAGTTTAGGTGTTACAACTCAAAAGAACCAAATGTTTCAAAAGCAAGAGTTGTAAGCACGAAGCAAAATATAATGCAACCGCCCATATGAACCCGCTTGAAGACTATCAACTCATACGCTTCTCCCCCTTTTGTCAGTAAGGACCAAAAAGGTTTGAAGACATAGAGCATCTACTCGTCATCATGAGAAGGTGAAGCAGCAGGGTTGTCGTCGTTGGTTGGCGGTGCAGATGAACTTGGTGCAGTGTCGATGCGCGCAGTTGTAGGAGGTGGTGAAGTAGCATCATCTTCATCATCGATCACTCTAGCATTTACCGTTGCCGCGGAGGAAGAATATTCAGAGTCTTCAAGAGATGGAGTTCGACGTAGGACAGCAGTCCCTGGAGGAGTGGAGTCAAACTGGAATCTTTCATTGAAGCCATCGTCTTGAAGATCAGGTTCAGCACTGAGCCGTGTCAAACACTTCCATGATCACCGGCAAGTTTCATGAGCAACAAAGGCATTCTTGGTGGCAAGGTTGCGAATGCGATTGACATCCACCAAGAGGCTTTGCATCTGTCTCTTGAGCCAGAAATGATGCTTATCCTGTTTCTGATGAAGGCCACAAGAAGTTCTCGGTCATTGAGAACACGAGAACGCTTCCGAGGCCTTTGTGCAATGGTGCTTTCAGTGGCTTCAGTGGTGCTCGATGAGGCAGACGAGTGTTACCAGCCAGTGGATAGATTCATGTCGCTGCTTGAACACCTTCAATAGGCTGAGTGAAGCTTTGGTGCTCAACATTATGAAGACAAAGAGGTGTCTTGGCAGGGTCAGAGTATATAGCATCAACTGACATATCAACCTCTGGCATAAAGATTATATGATTGCGAGCAGAGGGCTGATAATTGACAGATGAGTGTCGCTTGATGAGGCGCATGACCCATGGAGCATAAAACTTCAGACCAAATAGGTCAGAGCCGGAAGCAGCAAGTTGCCTGATGAAGAATTCTTGAGTGTTGAAGCTGATGCCATTGAGAATATAGAAGACCAAAGTCTTCATAGCTCCTTCAAGCTTGGCCGCTGATGAATGTCCGTTGATAGGCCATAGAGTTCGCCTGATGATATGATATATGGTGTGAGGCAGATACTCAAGGTCTTCAACAAAGAAATCTGTTGGATATTCAGCGTCAGATGGCAAGGGCTTCATCATGCTTAACATCTGGCTCATATTGGGTTCTGGCTTATGGAAGATACTCTCTACAGCATTGCGGTGTAGCTGACAGTCAGGTTCATATAGTTCTCCAGGAGTGGCTAGCCCTGTAAGCTCGATGATATCCATAGCTTTGGCTTCATGATGAACATTTCCAGTCATCCACTCGAGAACCCATGTCTTGATGTCTCTGTTGTAGCCGCGAATGTGTAGAGTGGCATAGAATTGAAGCAATAGCTCTTCATTCCAATGTTCTTTGTCTGTCACAAAGTGGAGTAGACCAGCATCACGAAAGCAATCAAGTGCTTCTTCTAAGCACGACAGTCCAGCAATGGCTTTAGTATCAAGGCGCATATGAGGGAAAATGCGCCCTTGATCATACAGAACGCAGGAGTAATAGCTTCTCTGCTGATAGCTCCAGAACCGATCTGATGATATCCTTGGCTTGGAGTAGGGGTTCTTGGCGCTGTCAAAGAAGGTATTGTGGCTTTTGAAGCCATTTGCATTGAAGGACCCTGGTGAGTTGGCAGTACCTGGAAACCTTGGCAATCTTGGCTTAGGCTTCTGGACCTGAGGCCTATGCTGAACATGATAGTCAAATTGAGGTCCTGAGGCAGTAGGCGGAGGCACCAGAATGGGCCATCGGACAGTGATAAGCTGACCGTAATTGTATGCTTGCTCAATGGTGTGAGGCCTTGGTGGCGGAATAGGAGCAGGGGCAACAGCTGAGGCGTCAGGCTGCACAACAGGTGCTTCGGGGGCAGTCGTCATATTGGCTTCTGGTGCAGCATCCTCATTGGTTTCAGGTTCAGTGGCCACATTTGCTTCAGGCACACTAGTTGGTGCAGGCTCCACATCAGCGTCAGCCATGACTACATCATTGGCTTCATTGGCATTGGCGGTGGCAGCCTCAACATTGTCAACCTCCTCTTGATGAACAGGAGGGTCGGGCACAGGCACATTCACATCTGGAACTGCTTCTTCTTCAATCACTGGGGGAGTAGGTACCCGTACTTCTTCTTGATTTTCTTTGGCTGATGCAGCCGGAATGTCTTCAGCAGCATGTGCTTCAGACTCGGAGACATTCACAGTGGGAGCAGGTTCAGAAAATACTTGGCGTGCAACAGGTGAACGTTGCACTTCTCCTTCTGGGACGCTCGACAGGGGGACTTGAGGCCTTAGTCCTTTGCGAAGCCTGCGAAGTGCTGGCTTCTCCTTAGGAGATGGTGTTGGCTGGGCCTCATAGTCTTCATCCTCTTCTTGCACGGGGGATGTAGCTTGTTGTTGTTGTTGGGGAGTACTGGGGGAGTCTTGTTGTTGTGGGTGATCAGCCCATGATGCATCCTGAGCAATTGGCGTCAAAGGACGACCAATGCTGATGAGTTCGCTGTTCGTATGAACAGGCGATGATACCACTTCATGTTCGATCTGAGGAAGAACTTCATCATCAGCTACATTGTCATCATGACCAATGTCTTCAGCAGCGGTTGGTTCAACTGCTGGAATATCTTCAGCTTCATGTGCCTCTGTGGGAGCAGGCTCATGGACTACCATCCGTCATTCTTGATGTTCTGACGCTGGGCGAACCACAGAAATGGGTTCAACAACTAAGGGCTCTGTGGAAGCAGCCCTAGTCTTCTTGGTCTTGCGCTTCTTCTTGGAGGGAGCGGCATCAGAGGCTTCAGTGTTCTTTCTCTTTCTGGCTTCAGCCTCGGCAACCCTCGTCTTCTTCTGTTCTGAAGCGGTTGTGGTGACCTTTGGCTTCGAGCCAGTCATGCTGCTTGGGAAGATAATGCGAGGGGCTTCTTGGCTTGAAGGTTCAGGCAGTTCAGCAGAAAGCTTCTTCTTCCTTTTTGCTGCCATCCTGGGGTCAATGCCAGGACGGCCAAGTGACTTGCTCTTCTCAGCCTCATTGTAGGCACGCACACACTTATCAGCCAAAATCTTCATGCGCTCTTGAGAGCCCTGAGCTTCTTCACGCTTCTTCAGAAAAGCTTCTTTAAGCTCATGTAGCATGACTTTGAAGTTTCGGACGTCTTCAACACTTAGCTTGGCCACATGCTTCTTGAATTGAGCCTTCTCATAGTCAATCTTGTTCTTGAGCTCAACGATGCGCTGAGCGAGAGCAAGCTCAGAAGCAATGGCTCCATAGAAGGAGACACTGAGGCCAATGGGAAGCTGTAAATCTTCAAAGCTGACATTGAGGGTGTCGAACCACTCATCAATGAAATTGTGGATGATGGCCACATCAAAGAGAGGCAAGTTGCTGAAGATTTCTGCTTCTTCCTTGCTCTTTATCAGCTGCTCAAGGGCATCATCAGAAAGATCTTCATCACTTGACAGATCAATGGGTTCTTCATGAAGAATTGCAGCAGGAGTCAAGGCTCTTTGATCAGATGGTCTGACAAGTTGTTTCTTCTTCTTCGTTCTCTTGGAGACACGGGATTGATCTTCAGACTGCACACTGGCTTCAGGAGGTGCAGTGGCCAGTGGCTTCACACGAGAATTCTTTGGAGGTGCAACTGAGGTTGAAGCCTTTGACTTCTTTTGCTTCTGCGGCTTTGGAGGAGGAGCATGGGCTTCATCGGAGTCAGCACCATTGTCAGAATGATCTACTCTGGCACCTTGGACCATGATGTAGGTGATGAGGCCGTCAAGGTTGGCGAAGGGGCCAATCTCATTGGGATTAGCGTCACGGGAGCCGTCAGCACGAGGAGCAGAGGGACCTGGGTTGAAGTCCAAGCCCAAGGACTTCTTGTTCTTCTTGGCTGAAGCCACAGCAAACTGGTAGTTGCGCTTGAAGAGAGAGTCATCACGACACCAGAGTAGTGAAGTGGGATCTGCGTTCTCAGGCTGTGGTCCATGGACCATGCAAGGATAGAAGCCTTGATCAATGGCTTCAGCTCTGCTCTTGGGTTGAAGGCCTCGATAGAGGATATCACCCCAAGGTCTCTTGATGGCATTCTTCTCTGCATATTCCTTCGTCACAAACTTGTACTTGAACCACTCCTCAGCCCAATAGCGTCGAATCCATTGGATTCACGTCTTTCTCTGATGATAATTCTCTTCGGGATCTGTCTTGTATAGTTCTGCTAAGTCATCAGGCAAATTGTCAGGACCCCGACTCGATGCCACATAGATCTAGCATGTAACACTTCATATCACTTTGCGGCCGCACGCACGGTATTCCCACGGGTGTCGCCTTACCTTTACCCGGGACCGTTTGCGCCTTTTGGCACACGTATATGACAGTGTCGCTAGCATCCATATGATAAGGAGCCCGGGCTGACATGGCTAGTCGTAAACCCAAAGTGGCACAAACTTACAGGGACAGGCATCCATGACCCAGCATCGAACGTGTCGGTCATCAGCGAGTGAATCCAGGCTGTAGCACTGGGCTAGCAGGACTCCGGTGAACCGGGCTGTAGCGGGCTAACAGGACTCTGGTATTCATCGCGTGACATTTCCCCGAAGGGACAGACACAGGAACGAAGAAGGACACATGCCGGCCAGCCTAAGTGTTCCGGAGCAGTAGCAAGCTACCATGTGGAAACACTAGGAGACATTTCCCGGTAAGAGAGGCTACTGAAGATAAACGACTAGATAGTCAGATCCCACACATACCAAGCATTTCAATAACATACACACAATATGCTCGATATGTGCAAACACAACATGGCATCACAACATGACTCTATGACTCAAGTAATTTAATCAATAGGCTCCGAGGAGCGAGATATTACAAACATGGGTCTCATGACCCAACAATCAGAGCATACAAGTCAAAGCACAAGCGGAAGCTATCATGTCTGAGTACAGACATCTATAAATGAAAAAGGCTGAGAAGCCTGACTATCTACCAAATCCTGCCGAGGGCACAAGATCGTAGCTGAGGTATCAAGCTAAACGTCGAAGACCACACGGAATTACTAGTGAGACTGAAGTCTCTCTGCAAAAACATAAAATAGGCAAACGTGAGTACAAATGTACCCAGCAAGACTTACATCAGAACTATCTACATATGCATCATTATCAACAAAGGGGATGGTGGGGTTTAACTGCAGCAAGCCAGCTTTGACTCGGTGGCTATCCTAAACTACGACTGCAAGCGACTCTTTTGAGGTGGTGCACACGAGTCCACATATTCACCATATCAATACACCACTATGGATCCGCTCCCGTCTCCCTACGAGAACGCCATCCATAGTACTCACGCTTATCTTGCGCATTTTAAAGTATCCACTTTCACTTGTCTATGAACTGATATAAGCAACCCAGAAGTCCTTTTCCGCGGACACGGCTACAATGAGACAACCCACCATGTACTCCTACATGGCCTCTCACCGCTACCTTTACCAAATCGTGTTCACACACTTAGCTCACACACAGTAGGACATGTTCACACGCCTCTGATTCATCCCCGATGAATCAGACCTGACTCAACTCTAAGCAGTAGCAGGCATGACAAACAGGCAAGAATGAGTAGGCACAACAGGGCTCAAACAACTCCTACTCATGCTAGTGGGTTTCATCTATTTACTGTGGAATGACAGGTTATGCAGAGGATAAAGGGGTTCAGCTACCGCAGCAGGTAACAGATGAATCGTGCTCGGGTTCGGCGTTACACGGCACGGCGAGGTCAGCTGAGGGTCTCTACGGGTTACTGGGGTCGTCAGGAGCACTCGAAGGCAACGAGCGCAGGTGGAGGACCCCGGGAGCACGAAGCTCACCGGCCATGGCGGACGGCGGCTTCGGGTGCTTGTGGGGCGGCGGCTACAGGGTGCGCGAGAGAGAGAGAGGTGAGGGGAAACGACGGCAAGCTCACAGGGATGCAGCAGGGTGGCTCAGTGGGCTCGGAGACGCGCCGGAGTGGCCGAATTCGACGGAGCAGATCCTCGGCGGCCGGCGAGGGGAAAAACGTCGGGGCGGCGTTCCGGGGCTCTTCTGGTCGCGTGAGACGACGAGGAGGACGAGGGAGGACTTGCGGAGCTCTGGGAGGCGTCGGGGAGGCGAGAGGGGGATGGTGGCCGCGGCGAACGGCGTCGGTGGCGACGGCTGTGTTCGGGTTCGAGCGAGAGGGAAAGAGCAGAGGGGCGGGGCCTCGAGGAAGAGTGAGAGGGGTCCGAGGGGGTGGCGTGGCGTCGCGGGAGGGAACCAGGGGAGGAGGAGGCAGCCAGGCAGGGAGGAGGTGGCCGGGGCGCGTGGCCGCGCGCGCCGGGCGCGTGCCCGCGTCCTTCTGGCGAGGGAAGAAGACGACAGGGGGGGTAGCGGTGGCGGGCTGGGCCAGCGGGAGGAGCTGGGCCGGGCAGGTAAGCAGGTAAGTGGCCCAGGTGACCGTCTCCCTTTTTATTTTTGCTCTGTTTATTTTTTAATCATTGTTTTCTATTTGTTTCAATTTGTTTTGATTTAGTTCGAACACTAAATCATTTTTGTTTCTTCCAATAATTTTTGCAGGGACTGAAAGTAATATTCTAGAGCCCCTCACAAAATATCAGAATTATTGAAGCATTAAAAATATATATAACATATATTTGCTCCAACTCAAATACAATATATCTTAGTTCAAAGATCCAAAATGACATGGAAAAATGTGCATCATCTCTGGTTACTGTTTCCAGCATTTTTCCAAAGATGATGAACATTTTTGAAAGCCACTTGGATTGACTGAAAAATATTTTAGGTGAACCTGGTGAATTCTTTAAATGCTAGGGTTTGGACAATCCCCATTTCAACTTTCTGTAAAAGTAAACATGATGCATCACCAAAGGCTAGTACTAGTGCAATGCCAAAAGCTAGGGATGTGACAACTCACCCCCACTAAACAAGAATCTCGTCTCGAGATTCAAGCTTAGGGTAAGGTGAAAGGGGAACGCAAACTAGTACAATCTTCACGATCCAGATTGCACTTCATAGGAACGTTGATTCGATCACCATCATTGTCTTGATGTCTTGCTTCGAGAACCTCAGCTAATCATGACATGAAGGGGAAAGGGAAACTCTAGAAGGATCGAACTTCTCAAGATCGAACAACTCACGGAATGAGACATAGAACCATCTCTCGGGTTGAGACATGAGATACACATCAAGAGGGAGGGGGAAAAAACGGATGACGAAGGTTCACTAGGTAGACAACAATTCCACACCTAAGAAGGTGGTAAACGATTGTCAACGTAGCGAGGAGTTGAGTTGCCATGATACCACGACGAAACATCCTGGAGGAGGGTGATTCGTAGATTATTATCTTAAGTGGCAAAAAGAATTACTTTTGATTCAGAGATCATTGGAACTCTTTATACCAGCCTAAGGTAATCACAAGCGATCATTTGGAGGGGGTCGGTAGAATGGCATACTCAAACTTGGGTGATGTGGATTACCTTGTTGAAGACAACGTAATGGATGATTTTACTTATCACCGGAAATGGAAGAGACCCATGGTAGAATGACACATTGACGGTGCAAACTGGGAACAAAATGCAAATGCTGGGAATGATTCTGGTAACTGGGGAAGAACCCAACAATAGAGAGTGAATTCACCGTTTGAAAAGATCATAGCATTGCCGAGGAAACTGAGAGCATCCCAATTAGTGTCGATGATAACACCTAGCGCTTGTGCGTGCTCTCAAGAACTTGAGCATTTCCATAATCATCAAGGTTTTATCAACATCCGTGTCAAGGGTGCTGACAACACAACATACTACCATGATGGCTAATGATGGATGATGCAGATGCAAAGGAAGATAACATCATCTCAGATTTCACCCTTGACGGGGCCAAGGAGACAGAATCTGGATGATCGACCGAGAGACATTTAGCACTCCGCTTCTAATGTTCTCCTTGATGTGCTAGTGTATCCCATTCATAGATATGGTTTGATATCTAAAACATCAAGTAAAAGGTCGGACTTCGGGAACATAAAAATCCATAGGGGCAACTAGGGAGCAAATCCTACGAAATCCCTAGGGGGGGAGTGGCCAACTTCTTCAATCAAGATACTACAATAATAGGTCTTCCGGCTGGGTGTGTTGGCCATGACATCCACTTTATCGGTTATCGCGAGACCAATATTATAGTTCTTGGGAAATGTTCCAAACCATCATATCTGCCTGAGATTCAGATCTGGTTGGTGTCAGGATATTCCAGACTCATCGAGTCTAGGAAGAAAAATGAAAGTTTGCAACACAATTCGACGAGATGACGTTGCGAGATTCTCGGGAAATGAACTACGATAGCAAGCTCCAAAACATGAGCTGGTTCTGCTACAAACATGTGAACACGTTGTCCAAGACAAACATGACCGCAAAGTAGTCTTATAATAAAACACTACCGAGTTCAGGAGGGGGAACCATCAGCGAGGATATCGAAGTTTTGTACAAATCCGTCTGGTACCTTCGGGACTAGCACTTAGAACTTATTAATCTTGAACAAATCAATCAGTGGCTTGGTGTGCTAGGGACCCATATAGAATGGAGGTTGCAAATCTCCAGACCACAGAATACTTCACACGTATGCATGACTGATTTGGGATGATTCCAAAGGAAACAACATTGACTTTCTCGAATCCACGGCGGCCACTTGCATCAAATGCACATGGACTGGAGGAAGTCACTACCTTCATCCAAACATATGCTTCATGAGCTAGCATGAACAAATGCTTTCAAAAATTTCCAACACTAGCTTAATGTTCAACAAAATTATGGAGAAGACAAGGATGTTATCAATGGGCTCAACAACAATTCATCTAGGTTTCCTTTTAAAAGGAAATCCATAGTTAAGTGAACAAGTGATAGCATTGGTCAGACCTAAAAGATATAATGGTGTATGCTCGAGGAATCAACCACGAGTAAGACAACATTACGAATATCGTTGGTTCTGATTTGATTTGACGATAGCCCACACTCAAATCAAAGGATTGATAAGACAATAGGTCCAGCAACTGACCACAAGGACCAATTAATGAAGATATCATCTTTCTTCAACACACACACATACACAAGAATATCCCTTTGGAACGAACTAAGTCAGGCAAGCTTTTATCTTCCAACTCTCCAAGTTGTTGTCTAGCTTAACCAACTAGCTCAGGGATATCTAACACCGATTCTTGGAGAGAAGGTGGTTCACAAGAAACCTACTTGATCACGAACTCAACATAGCGGTCAGGTGACAACCCGGTAACACCTCCAAGAAGATATTTGGAAAGTCACGAACCACCGGTATGCTACTAAGCTCGAGAACAATCTCGCTTTTGAGGGCAAGACGATATGATCAAATGAGTGAGGACTTGACAAGATCCTAACTCATCAATCGAAGGATGCACCGAAATAAGGACTAGGTAGCACGATCAGTCTTAGAAGGATGATTCGAAAACCAACATACTAAGAATGAGATTATTATCCTTTAACTACCAAGCAACAGAGTTGCTAGCAGTATTGATTTCACACATCACAATTCATTTGTCGGTATTCCGGTTGCATCAACACGAGGGCCGAGGAATGAACAGTGATGGCAAGAAGTATCACTGTACCAAGAGTTCATGGGATGGTGTGCAATTCCTATAACAATCTCGATATAAAATATGTAATACTCCAAGGTAAAACAGAACCAAAAGCTGGATTAGCAATTAGATCTGCGGAGCACAACTTCTTTGACCCAATCCTGGATATGGAAGAGGTACTGGAGTTTGTTTCTCCAAGTCATTCAGGACAGAATGGCTTGACGGACCACAAGAGTAATAGGCATCGATAAACGAACGCACGCATACTCTTGACTATCAATTGATAGACGAGGGTCAGAATGCAACTACGGAGAACAACTCAAAGGAACATATAATTTTCTGAGTTGTGGATGCATAGATTAGTATGTCGAACCAAGTTCAACATATTTCTTCCGGATAACCCATGCAGAAAGGTAGAACTGGCAGAGTCACGATTTATGAATGGAGAACTCCTCAAGAGTACTCTAATTGTGATCTTTTGATCCAATAAACATCTGCCATAAGCGGTTCATAGTATTTGGAAGAAGGAAATACCACGGACCTCGAGGACTATCGCAAAGTTACTAATATCCTGAAGGAACTAGCAATTACTATCAACATGAAGTAAGTAGGGTGAATCTCGGGTTCAAACCCAGGAGTAGAATACCTACTACTAAGTAGCATCACGGGATGCTTTCGAGAATAAAAGCCAGAATCATCACACTGGGACACAAAACATTGCTAGATTACTAGGTGACTCCCTAAAACACCTAGGGTCATAATAATAGCTCCAACATATATGTCAAGGTAACGGAGTACCTCAACTCACTGATTAGTGTGGTTAATCTGGCCCATGGGAACATTGAAACAGGAAGAAAGGATTTGCAATTGCATCAGACTACTTAGAAACCTGGGATGACTCGGACAGCATAACGGCTGTTAATGCTCAGAAAAGATTTGAGACATTCACAAAAATGGTGGCATAACCACCAGAAGCACAATATTAAGGTCTCGAGATCAATAATTAACATACAGAAGTAGTAGGAACTGAAACGAGGCTTAAGTCCAACAATCTTATAAGTCTTCGGATTAGTAACACGTGATCCTGATAGAAAGAAGAGAAAGCCTAGTTCTTAATCCCCGTAGAAGAGAAGATGACTCAGATCAGAAGGGCATGAGGTATAAGGAGTAAAAAGAGCCTTACGTTCCATCCCACAATCAATTCCCTTATATAACTAAAGAATTTCTAGACTCAACTTCGACCAGTTTGGCTTGGTAATCCTACAGGCAGTCAAGCTCTGATACCAACGCTGTCAGGACCCCGACTCGATGCCACATAGATCTAGCATGTAACACTTCATATCACTTTGCGGCCGCACGCACGGTATTCCCATGGGTGTCGCCTTACCTTTACCCGGGACCGTTTGCGCCTTTTGGCACACGTATATGACAGTGTCGCTAGCATCCATATGATAAGGAGCCCGGGCTGACATGGCTAGTCGTAAACCCAAAGTGGCACAAACTTACAGGGACAGGCATCCATGACCCAGCATCGAACGTGTCGGTCATCAGCGAGTGAATCCAGGCTGTAGCACTGGGCTAGCAGGACTCCGGTGAACCGGGCTGTAGCGGGCTAACAGGACTCTGGTATTCATCGCGTGACATTTCCCCGAAGGGACAGACACAGGAACGAAGAAGGACACATGCCGGCCAGCCTAAGTGTTCCGGAGCAGTAGCAAGCTACCATGGTTCGGTGGAAACACTAGGAGACATTTCCCGGTAAGAGAGGCTACTGAAGATAAACGACTAGATAGTCAGATCCCACACATACCAAGCATTTCAATAACATACACACAATATGCTCGATATGTGCAAACACAACATGGCATCACAACATGACTCTATGACTCAAGTAATTTAATCAATAGGCTCCGAGGAGCGAGATATTACAAACATGGGTCTCATGACCCAACAATCAGAGCATACAAGTCAAAGCACAAGCGGAAGCTATCATGTCTGAGTACAGACATCTATAAATGAAAAAGGCTGAGAAGCCTGACTATCTACCAAATCCTGCCGAGGGCACAAGATCGTAGCTGAGGTATCAAGCTAAACGTCGAAGACCACACGGAATTACTAGTGAGACTGAAGTCTCTCTGCAAAAACATAAAATAGGCAAACGTGAGTACAAATGTACCCAGCAAGACTTACATCAGAACTATCTACATATGCATCATTATCAACAAAGGGGATGGTGGGGTTTAACTGCAGCAAGCCAGCTTTGACTCGGTGGCTATCCTAAACTACGACTGCAAGCGACTCTTTTGAGGTGGCGCACACGAGTCCACATATTCACCATATCAATACACCACTATGGATCCGCTCCCGTCTCCCTACGAGAACGCCATCCATAGTACTCACGCTTATCTTGCGCATTTTAAAGTATCCACTTTCACTTGTCTATGAACTGATATAAGCAACCCAGAAGTCCTTTTCCGCGGACACGGCTACAATGAGACAACCCACCATGTACTCCTACATGGCCTCTCACCGCTACCTTTACCAAATCGTGTTCACACACTTAGCTCACACACAGTAGGACATGTTCACACGCCTCTGATTCATCCCCGATGAATCAGACCTGACTCAACTCTAAGCAGTAGCAGGCATGACAAACATGCAAGAATGAGTAGGCACAACAGGGCTCAAACAACTCCTACTCATGCTAGTGGGTTTCATCTATTTACTGTGGAATGACAGGTTATGCAGAGGATAAAGGGGTTCAGCTACCGCAGCAGGTAACAGATGAATCATTGTTGTCCTAATGCAGTAAAAGAGAGCAGGAGCGAGAGAGTGGGATTGTATCGGAATGAACAAGGGGGTTCTGCTTGCCTGGCACTTCTGAAGATAACATTGAGTCTTCATCAGTGTCAACGATCACATCATCGGTATCACGTCTATCGAGAGGGGACAAATACCGGCAACACAAAAGGGAACACAATCAATGCAATGCACAATATGATGCATGATCATGACATGGCAAAATGAATGTGTTTTGGGCTAGTGCAATTAAAACCAGATTAAATGAAGTTGGTTTGAATCCAAGATTCAAATTCAAGCTCCATATGTGATTATTTAAATGCCCTTTATTTGATTTGTGCTAAACAGTAGCTATAAGTTGTTCTAACATGCATGAAAATGGTACAGATGGATTCCTTGAATTTTTCTGATAATTTTTCATATATAATTTATTTAATTTGGAGTTACGGTTAATTTTCTATGATTTATTGAAGTTTTAGCTATTTTCTGAAATTAATAAATCATTTTAGATTTATTTAAATTCCAGAAAGGAATTATTGCGTCAGCACTAGGTCATGCTGACCTCAGCATAGTCAACAGGGGCTGGTCCGGGTCAAACCTGACGTGTGGGGTCCACACGTCAGTGACACAGGGGTTAACAGGGGTTTATTTAGTTTAATTAAAAGGGTAGGGGGGGTCGGGCCCACTGGTCAGCGTCAGGGGGGGGGTTTATTTTAGTTTAATTAAGGATTAAGACACTAGGGCCCACATGTCAGTGTCAGCAGGGGGGGTAATTAAATTAAAATAAACTAACTAATTAACAGGGGGGGCTGGCCCCACCTGTCATCGACCCAGGGGAGGTCAAACCCCTGGTCAACAGGGCCTAACACGCCGGCGGTTCGTCGCCGGTGGCAACAGGCGCGGCGGAGGGCTCGGGTTCGCTCCTCCGGCGTCCAAATGGACGGAGGAGAGCGGCTACGGGGAGCTGGAGCTCACCCGCGCACGTTTCAGCAAGCAGCAGCAGCTAGGGCGGCCGGAGACGACGGCCCCGAGCTTAGCAGCGGCGGCCGGAGCTCGGGCGTGCTCGGGTTCGGCGTTACACGGCACGGCGAGGTCAGCTGAGGGTCTCTACGGGTTACTGGGGTCGTCAGGAGCACTCGAAGGCAACGAGCGCAGGTGGAGGACCCCGGGAGCACGAAGCTCACCGGCCATGGCGGACGGCGGCTTCGGGTGCTTGTGGGGCGGCGGCTACAGGGTGCGCGAGAGAGAGAGAGGTGAGGGGAAACGACGGCAAGCTCACAGGGATGCAGCAGGGTGGCTCAGTGGGCTCGGAGACGCGCCGGAGTGGCCGAATTCGACGGAGCAGATCCTCGGCGGCCGGCGAGGGGAAAAACGTCGGGGCGGCGTTCCGGGGCTCTTCTGGTCGCGTGAGACGACGAGGAGGATGAGGGAGGACTTGCGGAGCTCTGGGAGGCGTCGGGGAGGCGAGAGGGGGATGGTGGCCGCGGCGAACGGCGTCGGTGGCGACGGCTGTGTTCGGGTTCGAGCGAGAGGGAAAGAGCAGAGGGGCGGGGCCTCGAGGAAGAGTGAGAGGGGTCCGAGGGGGTGGCGTGGCGTCGCGGGAGGGAACCAGGGGAGGAGGAGGCAGCCAGGCAGGGAGGAGGTGGCCGGGGCGCGTGGCCGCGCGCGCCGGGCGCGTGCCCGCGTCCTTCTGGCGAGGGAAGAAGACGACAGGGGGGTAGCGGTGGCGGGCTGGGCCAGCGGGAGGAGCTGGGCCGGGCAGGTAAGCAGGTAAGTGGCCCAGGTGACCGTCTCCCTTTTTATTTTTGCTCTGTTTATTTTTTAATCATTGTTTTCTATTTGTTTCAATCTGTTGTGATTTAGTTCGAACACTAAATCATTTTTGTTTCTTCCAATAATTTTTGCAGGGACTGAAAGTAATATTCTAGAGCCCCTCACAAAATATCAGAATTATTGAAGCATTAAAAATATATATAACATATATTTGCTCCAACTCAAATACAATATATCTTAGTTCAAAGATCCAAAATGACATGGAAAAATGTGCATCATCTCTGGTTACTGTTTCCAGCATTTTTCCAAAGATGATGAACATTTTTGAAAGCCACTTGGATTGACTGAAAAATATTTTAGGTGAACCTGGTGAATTCTTTAAATGCTAGGGTTTGGACAATCCCCATTTCAACTTTCTGTAAAAGTAAACATGATGCATCACCAAAGGCTAGTACTAGTGCAATGCCAAAAGCTAGGGATGTGACACAAATCTTTGGATGTTCCTTCTCTGCGCTGTCTGCCACCCTTCCTTGCTGATTTTTCTGCAGCCATGAACTTCAAGCTGAATGGCTTCAATACGTTCAAAGGCTTCAAAGACTTATGCTTGCTGGTCAAGCAGGACCTGGCTTCAGGAGAATTGATATGATGCTGTAAGTATTCTGCAAACGAATGCAGACTATGAGAACCAAGGGATTCTCCCACGGACATGTACCTATGACAGCATTAGAGATGCGAGGGAAGGGGAAGAGGTCATATGCATTCTCAGAAGATTTTGAAGATAAATCAGTTTGAAGACATTGACCTCATGATGCGAAGACATTCACTTATATAGGTGAGTTGGTTCCAGATTTGTACCAATCCGTGAATAAGTACAAGTGAGGAATCAAACTAGACAGGAAATCTAAGTGAATCGACTAGGCAGTATGAGATGCAGACAGAATAGATCTAACTTGAACAGACAAAAACCACTTTCGGTAAACATGATGAATCTTGAAGATCAAAAAGGTGGTAAAAAGAGAGTTATAATTACCGCATGAAGAACTGCTAGATGGGAAGAATAGGAGACCGAGCAGTTCAGCCCACCGTGCCCTAACTTGGCGACGGAGGACACCTACGGCGACGGCGGAGAGGACGATGTCCGCGGCCGGCGTGAGGACGACGTCGGAGAAGTCGCGGCAGCTAAGCGCTTCGTCGCCGGCGTCGTCGCGAGCTAGCGGTGGCGCTAGGGTTTTGACGGAGGTGGAGAGGTGGAAGAAGGATTTCTTTACCGCAGGGGACAAGTATTTATAAGTAGGTGAGAGACACAGCGCAATTACGCTGGTGCCCCTGGTGGTTCACATCTGAGGGGCACGTGGCAAGCATGCAACATACTCAGAGTTGTCCCACGTTCCCACGCCCGCCAGGCATGTCGGAGAGTTGTTCCGGCTTCTTCGGATTTCAACAATAAAGATAAGACATTTAAAACAGATTTAATGTTTGTCTCTTTGCCTTCTGCTGACAAGGATGCAGAGAAGACATTTGACAGTTTCAATAGAATGCATATGATTTGGACAGATAGAGTTTGAGATAGGAAGCATAGAGAGGTTAGGGTCCGATCACATTCACTTAGTTCAAAAGATCC
Source organism: Triticum aestivum (assembly GCF_018294505.1). Classification (NCBI taxonomy): domain Eukaryota; kingdom Viridiplantae; phylum Streptophyta; class Magnoliopsida; order Poales; family Poaceae; genus Triticum; species Triticum aestivum. The sequence goes on along the minus strand of NC_057804.1, from coordinate 133,103,760 downwards.
AATCTTGAAGACATAGCTATAAGTGAATGCTATAGAGGACAAAACACTAGTATATATATATATATATATATATGAAAGCAATCAAATCATCATAGTGTAGAGAGTCATGAAGACATATTGAAACTGAAGACAAACCAAATGCGAAGTCAGTGCAATATAACGCCATGAGTGAAACACTTCAAACAGAGAAAGTTGGTGGTGGCGTTACCCACCGTATAGGAAGTATTAGACCCAGACACGGCGCACAATTATCGTGGCGCTCCGAAGTCAAATTCCATGTTAATATGTTCACACTCAGAGTGTAAATCTTCATTGATTGAAGATATACATTACTTTGTGTGTTGCACATCTAAGTCATCAACATGCATAAGTGTTAGGATGTGTGCCTGATCACAGGACATTAGAGGATTCCAAGATATTTAGCTCACACCGTAACTTGCAAAACCTTTTCTCATCCAAGGGCTTTGTGAAGATATATGCCAGTTGCTCTTCTGTGTTGACGTGAATGATATCGATATCTTTCTTCATAAGATGATATCTGAGAAAGTGATGACGAATTTCAATGTGCTTTGTCTTCGAATGTTGGACTGGATTGTTGGCTATTTTGATGGCACTTTCGTTGTCGCAGAAGAGAGGTACTTGTTTCAGGTTGATGCCATAATCCTTGAGAGTTTGCTTCATCCATAGAAGCTGAGCACAACAGGATCCAGCAACAATGTATTCAGATTCAGCAGTTGAGAGTGATACATAGTTCTGCTTCTTTGAAGACCAACAGACAAGTGATCGACCAAGAAAATGACATGTGCGTGATGTAGACTTGCGATCCACCTTGTCACCAGCATAATCAGCATCCAAGAATCCAACCAAATCGAATTTTGAGCCCTTGGGATACCATAATCCGAGTGTTGGGGTGTAAGCCAAATATCGAAGAATTCGCTTCACAGCTAAGTGATGCGATTCCTTTGGTGCCGCTTGGAATCGAGCACACATGCAAACACTAAGCATAATATCTGGCCTAGATGCACATAAATAAAGCAAAGAACCAATCATGGAGCGGTATACCTTTTGATCGAACTCTTTACCATTGTCGTCGGGACCAAGATGGTGTTTGGCTGGCATTGGCGTCGTGTAGCCTTTGCAGTCTTCCATTCCAAACTTCTTCAGACAATCTTTGAGGTATTTTTCTTGAGATATGAAGATGCCATTTCGTTGCTGACGAATTTGAAGACCAAGGAAGAACTTCAGCTCACCCATCATGGACATTTGATATTGCTCTTGCATCATGTACCCAAACTCATCACCATATTTCTGGTTGGTGCAGCCGAAGATTATGTCATCCACATATATTTGGCACACAAACAGTTCACCATCATATGTCTTCGTGAAGAGTGTGGGATCGAGGGATCCAGGTTTGAAGCCTTTGCTCTTCAGGAAGTCTTTGATTGTATCATACCAGGCACGAGGAGCTTGTTTGAGGCCATACAGTGCTTTGTTTAGCTTGTACACCATATAAAGATGTTTTGGATCTTCAAAGCCAGGTGGTTGTGCGACATATACTTCTTCTTCAATCTTGCCATTGAGAAATTCACTCTTTACATCCATTTGATATAGCAAGATATTGTGATGATTAGCGTAGGCTAGCAGTATGCGAATAGCTTCAAGCCTAGCAACAGGAGCAAATGTTTCATCGAAGTCAATTCCTTCAACTTGAGTGCATCCTTGAGCCACAAGACGTGCTTTGTTTCTGACGACTTGACCAGGCTCATCTTGCTTGTTTCGATATATCCACTTTGTTCCAATAATGTTATGCTTGCGAGGGTCAGGTCACTTGACAAGTTCCCAGACATTATTTAGTTTGAACTGTTGAAGTTCTTCTTGCATGGCTTGAATCCATTCAGGTTCCATAAAAGCTTCAGCAACTTTCTTGGGTTCTGATATTGACACAAATGAAAAGTGCCCACAGAAGTTTGCTAGCTGTGTTGCTCTTGATCGAGTGAGCGGACCAGGTGCATTGATGCTGTCAATTATCTTCTCTATTTGAACTTCATTTGCAACACGAGGATGAACAGGACGAAGATTTTGCTCTGGCTGATCATTGTCATCATTGGGAGGATTGTCTTCGGTCTGAGCATTGTCTTCAGGTTGATTTGGTGCAAAGATGATAAGTTCCTCTTCTGGCTGTGCTTCAGAGGGCATGATTTCACCAGTTCCCATTAGCTTGATTGACTCGTTTGAAGGAGCTTCATCTAGTGTACTTGGCAGAATCTCTCTCTGTGAACCATTGGTTTCATCAAATTTCACATCCACAGTTTCAACGATTTTGTAGAGATAAAGGTTGAAGACTCTGTAGGAGTGTGAATCCTTTCCATAGCCAAGCATGAAGCCTTCGTGAGCCTTAGGTGCAAATTTTGACTTGTGATGGGGATCCTTGATCCAGCATCTAGCTCCAAATACTCTGAAGTAACTGACGTTTGGCTTCTTGCCAGTAAGGAGCTCATAAGATGTTTTGTTCAGAAGCTTATGGATGTACACACGGTTGATGATGTGACATGCTGTATCAATAGCTTCAGGCCAGAACTTTCTTGGTGTCTTGTACTCATCTAGCATTGTTCGAGCCATCTCAATGAGGGTTCTGTTTTTGCGCTCAACGATGCCATTTTGCTGAGGTGTGTATGGAGCAGAGAACTCATGAGTGATTCCCATTGTATCCAGATACAGATCAAGTCCAGTGTTCTTGAATTCAGTGCCATTGTCACTTCTGATGTGCTTGATCTTCACGCCATAATTGTTCATTGCTCGATTTGCGAAGCGCCTGAAGACATCTTGCACTTCAGTCTTGTAAAGAATTATATGAACCCATGTGTATCTTGAGTAGTCATCAACAATGACGAAGCCATAGAGACAGGCAGTTGTTGTGAGGGTGGAGTAGTGAGTAGGTCCAAATAAGTCCATGTGTAACAGCTCGAAGGGTTGAGATGTTGTCATGATTGTCTTCGAGGGGTGCTTTGCCCTTGTCATCTTTCCAGCTTCACAGGCACCACACAGATGATCCTTCTTGAACTTGACATCTCGATGCCAATGACATGCTTCTTCTTGACGAGTGAGTGTAAGTTCCTCATGCCAGCATGTCCCTAGCCTTCGATGCCAGAGCCAGCATTCTGAAGCTTTTGTGAGAAGACATACGGCAAGCTGTGGACCTGCTGAGAAATCTACCATGTATAGATCATCTTTTCGATACCCTTCAAAGACTAGAGATTTGTCAGATTCCATTAGTACAAGGCAACGATATTTGCCAAATATCACAATCATGTTCAAGTCACAAAGCATTGAGACAGACATTAAGTTGAAACCAAGGGATTCAACAAGCATCACTTTATCCATGTGTTGATCCTTTGAGATTGCAACTCTACCTAGACCCAATACCTTGCTTTTACCAGTGTCAGCAAATGTAATGTGACTCTTGTCGGATGGACGTAAGGTTGAGTCCATGAGAAGACTTCGATCACCAGTCATATGATTTGTGCATCCACTGTCCATAATCCATTCTGAAGCTTTTGGTGATGTACCCTACAGTGCAGTTAGGAGGATAGGCTTCACAAGAGTGTTGTGAAGCATAAGCATTTGACACATATAGGGACAGTCACAGCTTATATCAAGTTAGGACATAGTATGACTGATAAGAGATTCAGATGTGAAGTATATAGAATGACATTTTAACGTGCGTCCTAAATGAGTTTTAGGTCCCCAGCAATAGTAGTGGACGCCATTGATTGCTGGCTGGAGACTGTTTTCTGCAAAAGAGAGTTAGTTCTTCTTTGCCACCCACATCTTCAGTGGTGGCTTAGAAGCAATGAGTCTAAGTGCAGCATCTGAGAATTTTGGCTTTGAAGCCCTAGCAAATAGCCTTGCAGGAGATGAATGATACTCATATGAATAAGCAGAAAAGTTCTTAGTCCTATGAACATAGCGGTTCGAAGATACACGCTCATATTCATAAGTCTGAGCATGATTTCCCTGCAAAACATTGGCGTTAGGGTGACTCATGTGAGTCCTGTATCTGTATGAAGCCTTTGGGCCACATGAAGCTATAGGTCTGGGGTTTGTCTTCTTCCTTGGTGGTGTCATGACGACATTCACAGGAAGATTCTCAATGTACTGCTTAGGTACCCAGATCTTCTTCATAGGTGGTCCATTCCTGCAGTTAGTACCAATGTACCTGGCAAACACTTCACCATTCTGATTTTTGAACAGCTTATAGTTTGCATCAAAGGATTCATCAATGATAATAGGATTAGCACAGGTAAAGCCAGATAAGGTGGATGGATCTACTGAAGGTTCCTTTGCAGCAACCCATGTGGTTTTGGGGTACTGCTCAGGCTTCCAGTACGAGCCATCAACATTCATTTTCCTTTCGAACCCAACACCCTCTTTCCTAGGGTTTCGGTTCAGAATCTGCTTTTTGAGGACATCGCAGAGAGTCTGATGTCCCTTCAAACTTTTGTACATCCCTGTTTCAAGCAATGTCTTCAACATAGCATTTTCATCAGCAACAGCAGTGGTATCCTCCGCAGAGGGGTTAGTAACCACATCAGTAGGTGAAGACAATGAAACAGTAGCAGCAGTGGAACATTCAGCAACAGATGTAGCGTTATCACGCTCAATGCATTTTAGACATGGTGGTTCAAATCCATCCTGAGCGGAACTGATCTGTTGAGCGCGAAGTGACTCATTCACCTTTTGAAGATCTTCATGAGCCGCTCTCAATTTCTCAAGCTCTTGTTTCCTTTGAAGATAATCATAGGAGAGCCTTTCATAAGTAGTTGAGAGCGATTCATGACGACCTTCAAGTTCTTGGTACTTAGCATGAAGATTTTTTATGTCATCAACTAAGGACTGTGAACGTGTCATTTCAGCGTCCAACAGGTCATCGCTTTTGTCTAACAGTTTTTGAGTATGTTCCATAGCCTTTTGTTGTTCAGTTGCAATTTTAGCAAGTGTTTTGTAGCTGGGTTTGGATTCACAATCAGAGTCATCTTCACTTGAAGTTTGAAAGTAAGCATCGCGTGATTTTACCTTGGCACCACGTGCCATGAAGCAGTAGGTGGGAGTAGGATCGTCTTCGTCATTAGCTTCAGCGTTGGTGTGGAAGTCATTGTCTTCAGTGTTGAAGATGGACTTGGCGACATAGGGTGTGGCTAGAGCCAGACTTGCAACGCCAGGGTCAGACTCCTCTCCAGACTCCACCTCCGCCTCCTCAGAAGCAGACTCCTCCTCTGAATCCATTTCCTTGCCAACAAAAGCACGAGCCTTGCCAGATGAGCTCTTCTTGTATGATGAAGACTTGGAAGAAGACTTAGAAGACTTTGAGGATTTCTTCTTCTTCTTGTCATCAGAATCATATTCCTTGCTTTTCTTCTTCTTCTTCTCATTGTCCCACTGTGGACACTCAGATATGTAGTGACCGGGTTTCTTGCACTTGTGGCAGGTTCTCTTCTTGTGATCATGGGCGGAAGCTTCATCATTCCTTGAGCTGGATCGTGAAGACTTTCTAAAGCCTTTCTTCTTGGTGAATTTCTGGAACTTCTTCACAAGCATAGCAAGTTCCCTTCCAATGTCTTCAGGATCTTCAGAACTGCAGTCAGATTCTTCTTCAGATGAGGAAACAACTTTTGCCTTCAAAGCACGAGTTCGGCCATAGTTTGGGCCATAGATATCTCTTTTCTCAGATAGCTGGAACTCATGTGTGTTGAGCCTCTCAAGTATATCAGACGGATCGAGTGTCTTGAAGTCAGGACGTTCTTGTATCATGAGGGCAAGGGTGTCAAAGGAGCTATCAAGTGATCGCAATAGTGTCTTGACGATTTCATGCTTGGTAATCTCAGTTGTGCCAAGAGCTTGAAGTTCATTTGTGATATCAGTGAGGCGATCAAACGTGAGCTGGACATTTTCATTGTCGTTTCTCTTGAAACGGTTGAAGAGGTTGCGAAGAACACTGATTCTTGGATCTCTCTGGGTTGAGACGCCTTCGTTGACCTTGGATAGCCAGTCCCAGACTAGCTTCGACGTTTCCAGAGCACTTACACGACCATACTGTCCTTTGGTCAGATGACCACAGATGATGTTCTTTGCAGTAGAGTCCAGTTGAATGAACTTGTCGACATCAGTGGGGGTGACACCTTCACCAGTTTTGGGAACGCCATTCTTGACGACATACCAGAGGTCGACATCAAAGGCTTCAAGATGCATACGCATCTTATTCTTCCAGTAGGGATATTCAATTCCATCGAACATGGGGCAAGCAGCGGAGACTTTGATTATCCCTGCAGTCGACATAGCTGAAACTCTAGGTGGTTAAACCGAATCACACAGAACAAGGGAGTACCTTACTCTGATACCAATTGAAAGTGCTACTATCGACTAGAGGGGGGGGGTGAATAGGCGATTTTTATGAAAGTCTTCAAAACTTGGAAGTTTCGAAGACAAACAACAGAAATGACCTAATAGTTATGCAGCGGAAGATAAACTATCCTGAGCAAGCCATAGTCAAGTATGTAACGATGTGAAAGTACTGGACTAATAGCAGCTAGGTAGTAAGGATCAAGATGGAAGATAGTATGAAGCCAATCAACAATAGTAGTCAAGCAATGAAGTCAAACAGATAAACAGATAGGCAATGACTTCACGAAGACAAACTAAAGTAAAGTTGGGAAGGGATAGAACCAGTTGCTTGTTGAAGACACAGGATTTGTTGGACCAGTTCCAGTTGCTGTGACAACTGTACGTCTGGTTAGGGAGGCTGAGATTTAACTTAGAAGACCGTGTCTTCACCTTATTCCCCTTGAGCTAAGGGCACCCAGTCCTCGCCCAATCACTCTGGTAAGTCTTCAAGGGAGACTTCCAAACCTTCACAGACTTTGTTCACCGGCAATCCACAATGACTCTTGGATGCTCAGAACGCGACGCCTAACCGGCTGGAGGATTCACAGTCCTCAAGTGTAATAAGACTTCAGTGATGCCTAACACTCTTTGACTCTGGGTGTTTGGGCTTTGTCCTCGCAAGGATTTTTCTCTCTCAAATGCTTCGAGGTGGGTTGCTCTCAAACGACAAAAGCTATGCACAAACTCTGAGCAGCCACCAATTTATGGTGTAGGGGGTGGGCTATTTATAGCCACTAGGCAACCCGACCTGATTTGTCCAAAATGACCCTCGGTCACTAAGGAACTGACATGTGTTCCAACGGTCAGATTTCAAACACACGCGGCAACTTTACTTGGGCTACAAGCAAAGCTGACTCATCCAGCTCTGGATAAGATTTGCTCTCATTGCCTTCGCTCGAAGACATAGGATTTGAGTTGAGCATCACATCAGTCACTCTGACTTAGTTCACTTGGACCCCACTTAACAGTACAGTGGTTCCAATGACTCAACAAAGAAGAAAATGAAATGACGAAACCACACAGTCTTCGCGCTCCATAGTCTTCACACAATGTCTTCTCATGTCATAGTCTTCAATATGAATATCTTCTCTTACCACCATTGTCTTCAATGTCTTCATACATTTTTAGGGGTCATCTCCGGTAGGTAAACCGAATCAATGAGGGACACTACCTGCGTTATCCTGCAATTCTCACAAACGCATTAGTCCCTCAACCAACTTTGTCGTCAATACTCCAAAACCAACTAGGGTTGGCACTAGATGCACTTACAAAGATCCAGATTGGATAAACGCTATGCATGAAGAGCTATACAACTTTGAGAGAAATCAAGTTTGGACATTGGTTGAGAAGCCCGACAACAACCACAACATTATCGGTACCAAATGGGTGTTTCATAACAAGCAAGATGAAGATGGACAAGTAGTTCGCAACAAAGCACGTCTCGTCGCCGAAGGCTACACACAAGTCGAAGGTATGGACTATGGTGAGACTTATGCTCCCATCGCTAGACTTGAGTCCATTCACATCTTACTTGCCTATGCTAATCACCATGATATCACCTTGTACCAAATGGACATTAAAAGTGCTTATTCTAAATGGTGAAATAGAGGAGGAAGTCTATGTTAAGCAACCTCCCGACTTTGTTAATCCTAAGAAACCTAATCATGTTTACAAACTTCACAAAGCTCTTTATGGTCTTAAACAAGCTCCTAGAGCTTGGTATAAATGCTTGACTAAGTTCCTTATTGAAAAAGGCTTTGAAATTGGAAAAATAGATTCTACTCTCTTTACTAAAAGGGTCAATGGAGAACTATTTGTATGCCAAATTTATGTTGATGATATTATATTTGGATCAACTAACCCCCATTTTAGTGGAAAGTTTGGAAAGCTAATGTCGGAGAAGTTTGAGATGTCTATGATGAGTGAACTCAAATTCTTTCTTGGTTTGCAAATCAAGCAAACTAAGGAAGGTACCTTTGTCTCTCAAATGAAGTACACCAAGGACTTATTCAAGAAGTTCAATATGCAAGAATGCAAAGTTATGACTACACCCATGCCTACTAGTGGACATCTCGATTTGACCAAAGATGGTGAACCGGTCAACCAAAAGGTTTATCGCTCTATGATTGGTTCATTGTTATATCTATGTGCTTCACGTCCCGATATCATGCTAAGTGTGTGCATGTGTGCATGATATCAAGCTACTCCTAAAGAATGTCATCTTAAGGCTGTGAAAAGGATAGTGAGATACTTAATCCATACACCAAACTTTGGCATTTGGTATCCAAAGAGGGCCTCTTTCGATCTTGTTGGCTACTCCGACTCGGACTATGCCGGTGACAAGGTTGATAGAAAGTCCACTTTGGGTACTTGTCAATTTCTTGGTAGATCTCTTGTATCTTGGTCTTCCAAGAAACAAAACTCAGTATCCTTATCCACCCTCGAAGCGGAATACATCGCCGCTGGTTCATGTTGTGCTCAATTACTTTGGATGACCCAGACTCTTAAATATTATGGGATATATGTGAAACATGTTCCATTACTTTGTGACAATCAAAGTGCTATCAATATTGCTCACAATCTCGTGCAACACTCTCGAACTAAGCATATTGAAGTTCGTCATCATTTCATTCGAGATCATGTTGCCAAAGGGGACATTAATCTTAAGCATGTTCGCACCGAAAAACAATTAGCAGATATTTTCACCAAACCACTTGATGAGAAAGTGTTTTTCAAGTTAAGAGGTGAATTGAACATCATTGATGCCTCAAACTTGGAGTAGGAACTCCATTTCATACATGCAAGACATGAGCCTATGACTAATCCTTGATATTTCTCTTTTGATGATCTTATGTCTTGGATATATTTGCACCTTGCATGTTATCTAACCCTTGTAGGTACTTGGATGAATCTAAGTCCATGAGATTGCAACCCACTCACATCTTGAGCAATCTCTATATCACCAAGTCTCTACACAACAGTGGTTGAAGACAAGGAAGCATGGAACCATTCAAACATATCCTTTGACAAATTTATTATTGAACTTCATGATTGTCATTTTGGATACACAAGTGCTCTTCCTTGCAAAAACTAACCCATGTAGGTAGATGAACTCAAATTCCAAGTGGTGCTCCCAACTCTTGATGAGCTACATCAACCTTGAGCAACCCACATAAGTTCAACTACATGATCACGATCAACACCATCACCCAAGGTATGTTATTCCATCTTAGAGAAGCTTTACTCCAAGTCATGAGTCAAAGCCACTCGACAAGATGTGAATACATCAAGATGCTTAAACGAAAAATGGTAACCCCATTTGGAGCTTAAACGATGAGTATGACCTATGATCAAGTGATCTCACTTGACTCCTAAGTCAATATACTCTAACATGGGTGACTTTGTCGCCGACCAATTCCAGATGAAGTTCTCTTGCGTTCTTTTCTGTGCTCTTGCATTTATCTCTTGCATATTTGTTTCCCCTTTCTTTCTTTTTTTTTAAAAAACTTCATCTAGATTTCTTTTCTTTTCTATTTGTTCTGCATTCCCTGCATCAAATTCATTGCAAATCTTTCAGTTAATTCCTTGCAAATCCTTATGAGATCTTACTTGCCTAGTGAGCTGAGGTGACAAGTATTTTCTCTGTGATGAAGTCGGTCACAATAGTCTCTTGTTTTCGGTCCAACCGAATTCTTTCGGTGCAACCGAAGCATACCACTCGGTGCCACCAATTTCACTACAGGAAAGACATTTTGCCATTTGTTCCTGCATTACTTTTGATCCAGCTCCACTCAATGAATCTTGTCCTCTACCAGCATCACATTTACCTTGGTGCTTTGTGCTATGACTCAAGGACCAAACCCATTCACGACAAATTCCAGAAGACCCTTCTTGGAAATTGATGTCAAAGGGGGAGAGAGAGATCACATCAAAGCTTAATCATATCTCTAGGGGAGAGAATACTCAAGGAGACAGTAATCTTCAAGGATCCCAGATGCTTGGTGTTCAAGAGGAGAGATGCTACATGTCTTCTTGAGGTGAAAGACATGTTCATATGTGCTTATTTGCATTAGCTCTGTTCATTTGTTTCTTTGAGCTATAATTTTCTGTTCCCTATCTTCTCCCAGTATCCCATGCTAGAATCATGGGGAGCAAGACATCTAAGGGAAAGAAATTCTTTAAATTCATTGCACATCTTTACCTTTGGGGGGCATGTCTATATCAAATGTGGTACTTAGTACTCACTCTCTACATGTCATCCCAGTCTTGGTACTCTTGTGGTTCTTTCTGTTTGCTCTGGCTAGTAGGTGCATCTGTGTTATCTAACCTTATGTTCACAGGTTCATTCCATCCTAAGCCAACTCAAGACCACAAGGTAAGTATATGCATCACAATCATGTGTATGAGGAATTCTTGCTGATGTACATACTGTTTGCAAGAAGGACTCATGAGCATGAAGGTACATTTCCCACATTCACATCTTTTGCTCTGATGCATATAGCCAAGATATATGTAACACATTGCCTACTCTCTCATGGTTATGCTCTCACATGCTTCTATATTCCATATTCACATGATTGCATACATGTAGGGGGAGCCTATGCTTGTTACATGTCTTTCCAAAGCTTTACTTGTTATTCTCTATATCTTCATCTGAAGCTTTGATGTATGTTGTCATCAATTACCAAAAAGGGGGAGATTGAAAGCACAAGTGCTCCTGGGTGATTTTGGTAATTAATGTCAACATATCTCTTGTTGGACTAACACTTTTACCTAGAATGTTTCAGATAAGTTCAACAATGAAGTGGCATGGACTAAAGGATGTGGAACCCCTTCAAGATGCTAAGGGCAAAGGATTGGCTCAAGCTTCAAGCACAAGACTCTACATTTTATATTTTAGTGATCCAAGATCACATTGAGTCTATAGGAAAAGCCAATACTATCAAGAGGGGATGAGGTGTTGCTTAATGGCTTGCTTGCTCAAAGTGCTTAGTGATATGCTCCCAAGCCTTCAACTACTTTCTCACATCCACATATGTCCTAAACCAAAAGTCTAACTCGGCCCTACCGATTCTTTCTATCCGGTGCCACCGAGTTCAAATGTCTTAGCCACTGCCACAAACCCTAGGCAAATCGGTCTCACCGAGATGGGATTGTAATCTCTCTGTGTATGTCCATTACCAAAATCGGTCTCACGGAGTTTGAGTATTCGGTACTATCGAGATTACAATGCAAACTCTCTGTTCCTCTTCGTAACATTTCGGTCCAACCAAGATGAGCCAATCGGTCCCACCGAGTTTCCCTGACCAACTCTCTGGTTAGCTTATTACCAAAATCGGTCCCACCGAGTTTGTGTAATCGGTCTCACCGAGATTACGTTATGCCCTAACCCTAACCATATTGGTCCTACCGAGTTGCATGTCGGTCCCACCGAAAATCCTAACGGTCACTAGATTTGCCGAATCGGTCCGACCGTGTTTCTCAATTCAGTCCCACCGAGATTGGCAAGTTGTGTGTAACGGTTAGATTTTGTGTGGAGGCTATATATACCCCTCCACCTCCTCTTCATTCGTGGAGAGAGCCATCAGAACGAACCTACACTTCCAACTTACATTTTCTGAGAGAGAACCACCTACTCATGTGTTGAGACCAAGATATTCCATTCCTCCCATATGAATCTTGATCTCTAGCCTTCCCCAAGTTGCTTTCCACTCAAATCTTCTTTCCACCAAATCCAAATCCCATGAGAGAGAGTTGAGTGTTGGGGAGACTATCATTTGAAGCACAAGAGAAAGGAGTTCATCATCAACACACCATTTGTTACTTCTTGGAGAGTGGTGTCTGCTAGATTGGCTAGGTGTCACCTGGGAGCCTCCAACAAGATTGTGGAGTGAACCAAGGAGTTTGTAAGGGCAAGGAGATCGCCTACTTCGTGAAGATCTACCGCTAGTGAGGCAAGTCCTTCGTGGGCGATGGCCATGGCGGGATAGACAAGGTTGGTTCTTCGTGGACCCTTCTTGGGTGGAGCCCTCCGTGGACTCGCGCAGCCGTTACCCTTCGTGGGTTGAAGTCTCCATCAACATGGGTGTACGATAGCACCACCTATCGGAACCACGACAAAAACATCCGTGTCTCCAATTGCGTTTGAATTCTCCAATCCCATCCCTTTACATTCTTGCAAGTTGCATGCTTTACTTTCCGCTGCTCATATACTCTTTGCATGCTTGCTTGTTATGTATTGTGATTGTTAAACTTGTGCCAAAAACTCCACTTCAACTTAAATAAATTAAAAACTGCAACTTTTGGTACTTAGTGTCTAATCACCCCCCCTCTAGACACCTCTTCTCGATCCTTTCAGCATCCCCTCTTCCGTCTTCGTCTATTGGTAACTTTACTTGAAGCTATATTTTTATTCACCACATGATATGTGTTTTGCATGGAGCGTCTTGTATGATATGAGTCTTTGCTTTTTAGTTTACCACAATCATCCTTGATGTACACACCTTTTGGGAGAGACACGTGATTCGGAATTTATTAGAATACTCTATGTGCTTCACTTATATCTTTTGAGTTAGGCAATTTTGCTCTAGTGCTTCACTTATATCTTTTTAGAGCATGGCGGTGGTTTTATTTTGTAGAAATTATTGATCTCTCATGCTTCACTTATATTATTTTGAGAGTCTTTTAGAACATCATAGTATTTGCTATGGTTATAAAAATTGGTCCTAGAATAATGGGTATCCAAATTGGGTATAATAAAAACTATCATAGGAAGTGAATTGAATACTATGATCAATTTGATGCTTGATAATTGTTTTGAGATATAAAGGTGGTAATGTTAGAGTCATGCTAGTTGGGTAATTATGAAATTGAGAAATACTTGTGTTGAAGTTGGCAAGTCCCGTAGCATGCACGTATGGTAAAAGTCATGTAACAAATTTGTAGCATGGGATGCTCCTTTGATTGCCTTCCTTATGAGTGGAAGTCGGGATCGCGCGATGGTTAACTCCTACCAACCCTTCCCCTAGGAGCATGCGTAGTAGTACTTTGCTTTGAGGGCTAATAAAACTTTTGCAATAAGTATATGAGTTCTTTATGACTAATGTGAGTCCATGGATTATGCACACTCTTACCCTTCCATCATTGCTAGCTCTACGGTACCGTGCATTGCCCTTTCTCACCTTGAGAGTTGGTGCAAACTTCACCGGTGCATCCAAACCCCGTGATACGATACTCTCTATCACACATAAACCTCCTTATATCTTCCTCAAAACAGCCACCATACCTACCTATTATGGCATTTCCATAGTCATTCTGAGATATATTGCCATACAACTTTCCACCATTCCATTTATTATGACACATTTCATCATTGTCATATTGACTTGCATGATCATGTAGTCGACATCGTATTTGTGACAAAGCCACCATGCATAATTTTTCATACATGTCACTCTTAATTCATTGCCCATCCCAGTATACCGCCGGAGGCATTCATATAGAGTCATATTTTATTCTAGTATCGAGTTGTAATCCATGAGTTGTAAATAAATAGAAGTGTGATGCTCATCATTATTAGAGCATTGTCCCTTGAAAAGAAAGGCAAAAAAGGCCAAAAAAGAGAAAGGCCAAATAAAAAAATGAAGGCCCAAAAAAGGGGGGGACAATGTTACTATCCTTTTCCACACTTGTGCTTCAAAGTAGCACCATGATCTTTATGATAGAGAGTCTCTTATTTTGTCACTTTCATATACTAGTGGGAATTTTTCATTATAGAACTTGGCTTGTATATTCCAATGATGGGCTTCCTCAAAATTCCCTAGGTCTTCGTGAGCAAGCAAGTTGGATGCACACCCACTTAGTTTCTTTTGTTGAGCTTTCATACATTTATAGCTCTAGTGCATCCGTTGCATGGTAATCCCTACTCCTCATGTTGACATCAATTGATGGGCATCTCCATAGCCCGTTGATTAGCCTCGTCAATGTGAGACTTTCTCATTTTTTTGTCTTCTCCACACAACCTCCATCATCATATTCTATTCCACCCATAGTGCTATATCCATGGCTTACGCTCATGTATTGCGTGAGAGTTGAAAAACACTGAAGCGTGTTAAAAAGTATGAACCAATTGCTTGGCTGAAACCGGGGTTGTGCATGATGGGAGTATTTTGTGTGACTGCTACGACTTGAGCTTGCGTTGGTTTTTCCCTTGAAGAGGAAAGCGTGATGCAACAAAGTAGCATAAGTATTTCCCTCATTTTTTGAGAACCAAGGTATCAATCTAGTAGGAGGCTCCTCAAAAATCCCATGCACCTACACAAACAAACAAGAACCTCGCAACCAACGCGATAAAGGGGTTGTCAATCCCTTCACGGTAACTAGCGAAAGTGAGATCTGATAGAGATAATATGATAAGATAAATATTTTTAGTATTTTTATGATATAAATAGGAAAGTAAAAGATGCAAATAAAAGTAGATGGAAAACTTAGATAAAAGATAGACCCGGGGGCCATAGGTTTCACTAGTGGCTTCTCTCAAGATAACATAAGTACTACGGTGGGTAAACAAATTACTGTCGAGCAATTAATAGAAAAGTGCATAGTTATGAGATTATCTAGGCATGATCATGTATATAGGCATCACATCCGTGACAAGTAGATCGAAATGATTCTGCATCTACTACTATTACTCCACACATCGACCGACTTCTGCCTGCATCTAGAGTATTAAGTTCATGAAGAACAGAGTAACGCATTAAGAATGATGACATGATGTAGAGGGATAAACTCATGCAATATGACATAAACCCCAACTTTTTATCCTTGATGGCAATAATACAATACGTGCCTTGCTGCCCCTGCTGTCACTGGGAAAGGACACCGCAAGATTGAACCCAAAGCTAAGCACTTCTCGTACTGCAAGAAAGATCAATCTAGTAGGCCAAACCAAACTGATAATTCGAAGAGACTTGCAAAGATAACTTATTCACACATAAAAGAATTCAGAGGAGATTCAAATATTTCTCATAGATAAACTTGATCATAAACCCACAATTCATCGGATCTCGACAAACACACCGCAAAAAGAGTTACATCGAATAGATCTCCAAGAAGATTGAGGAGAACTTTGTAGTGAGATTCAAAGAGAGAGAAGAAGCCATCTAGCTAATAACTATGGACCCGAAGGTCTGTGCTAAACTACTCACAACTCATCAGAGAGGCCTTGGAGATGATGTAGAGGCCCTCCATGGTCGATTCCCCATACGACGGAGCGCCGGCGAAGGCTCCAAGATGGGATCTCGCGGATACAGAAGGTTGCGGCGGTGGAAATAGTTTTTCATGGTGCTCCTGGATGTTTTCGGGGTACGTGGATATATATAGGAGGAAGAAGTAGGTCGGTGGACGCTCGAGGGGCCCACGAGGGTGGGGGGCGCACCCACCCCTAGGGGGGGGCGCCAGGCACCCTCATGGCCGCCTTTCTTGTTGCTTGACTTCCACTCCAAGTCCCCTGTATTGCGTTTGTTCCAAAAAAATCGCTCCCGAAGGTTTCATTCAGTTTGGACTCCGTTTGATATTCCTTTTCTTTGAAACACTGAAATAGGCAAAAAAACAGCAATTCGGGTTGGGCCTCCGGTTAGTAGGTTAGTCCCAAAAAATGATATAAAAGTGTAAAGTAAAGCCCATAAACATCCAAAACGGGTAATATAATAGCATGGAACAATAAAAAATTATAGATATGTTGGAGACGTATCAAGCATCCCCAAGCTTAATTCCTGCTCATCCTCGAGTAGGTAAATGATAAAAACAGAACTTTTGATGTGGAATGCTACCTAGCACAATTCTCAATGTAATTTTCTTTATTGTGGCATGAATGTTCAGATCCAAATGATTCAAAAATAAAAGTTCATATTGACATAAGAAATAGTAATACTTCAAGCATACTAATCAAAGCAATCATGTCTTCTCAAAATAGCATGGCTAAAGAAAGTTATCCCTATAAAATCATATAGTCTGGCTATGCTCTATCTTCATCACACAAAGTATTTAATCATTCACAACCCCGATGACAAGCCAAGCAATTGTTTCATACTTTATTAATCTCAAACCTTTTCAACTTTCACACAATACATGAGCGTGAGCCATGGACATAGCATTATATGTGGAATAGATTGGTGGTTGTGGAGAAGACAAAAAGGAGAAGATAGTCTCACATCAACTAGGCGTATCAACGGGCTATGGAGATTACCATTAATAAATATCAATGTGAGTGAGTAGGGATTGCCATGCAATGGATGCACTAGAGCTATAAATGTATGAAAGCTCAACAAAAGAAACTAAGTGAGTGTGCATCCAACTTGCTTGCTCATGAAGACCTAGGGCATTTTGAGGAAGCCCATCATTGGAATATACAAGCCAAGTTCTATAATGAAAAATTCCCACTAGTATATGAAAGTGACAACATAGGAGACTCTCTATCATGAAGATCATGGTGCTACTTTGAAGCACAAGTGTGGTAAAAAGGATAGTAGCATTGTCCCTTCTCTCTTTTTCTCTCTCTTTTTATTTGGTGGGCTTCTTTGGCCTCTTTTTTTATATGGGCTTCTTTGGCCTCTTTTTTTTGTAAAGTCCGAAGTCCCATCCCGACTTGTGGGGGAATCATAATCTTCATCATCCTTTCCTCACTTGGGACAATGCTCTAATAATGAAGATCATCACACTTTTATTGATTTACAACTCAAGACTAGAACAAGATATGACTCTATATGAATGCCTCCAGTGGTGTACCCAGATATGCAATGAATCAAGAGTGACATGTATGAAAAATTATGAAGGTGGCTTTGCCATAGATACGATGTCAACTACATGATCATGCAAAGAGCAATATGACAATGACGATGTGTGTCATAATAAACGGAACGGTGGAAAGTTGCATGGCAATATATCCCGGAATTGCTATGGAAATGCCATAATAGGTAGGTATGGTGGCTGTTTTGAGGAAGGTATACGGTGGGTGTATGGTACCGGTGAAAGTTGGGCGGCACAAGAGAGACTAGCAATGGTGGAAGGGTGAGAGTGCGTATAATCCATGGACTCAACATTAATCATAAAGAACTCATATACTTATTGCAAAAATCTACAAGCCATTGAAAACAAAGTACTACGCGCATGCTCCTAGGGGGATAGATTGGTAGGAAAAGACCATCGCTCGTCCCCGACCGCCACTCATAAGGAAGACAATCAATAAATAAATTATGCTCCAACTTCATCACAAAGCGGTTCACCATACGTGCATGCTACGGGAATCACAAACTTCAACACAAGTATTCTTTAAATTCATAATTACCCAACTAGCATGACTTTAATATCACCATCCTCATATCTCAAAACAACTATCAAGCATCAGATTGATCATAGCATCCAATTCACTTTCTATGATAGTTTTTATTATACCCAACTTGGATGCCTATCATTCTAGGACCAATTTTATAACCATAGAAAATACCATTCTGTTCTAAAAGACTCTCAAAATAATATAAGTGAAGCATGAGAGATCAACAATTTGTTCAAAACAAAACCACCACCGTGCTCTAAAATATATAAGTGAAGCACTACAGCAAAAATTATCTAGCTCAAAAGATATAAGTGAAGCGCATAGAGTATTCTAGTAAATTCTAAATCAAGTGAGTTTCTCCCAAAAGGTGTGTACAGCAAGTATGATTATGGTAAACTAAAAAGCAAAGACTAATATCATACAAGACGCTCCAAGCAAAACACATATCATGTGGTGAATAAAAATATAGCTCCAAGTAAAGTTACCGATAGACGAAGACGAAAGAGGGGATGCCTTCCAGGGCATCCCCAAGCTTAGGCTTTTGGTTATCCTTGAATATCTTAGGGTGCCATGGGAATCCCCAAGCTTAGTCTCTTGCCACTCCTTATTCCACAGTCCATCAAATCTTTACCCAAAACTTGAAAACTTGACAACACAAAACTCAACAGGAAATTTCATAAGCTCCGTTAGTGCAAGAAAAGAAAAACCACCACTTAAGGTACTGTAATTAACTCATTCTTTATTTATATTGGCGTTAATCCTACTGTATTCCAACTTCTCTATGGTTCATACCCCCCGATACTAGCCATAGATGCATCAAAATAAGCAAACAACACACGAAAAAACAGAATCTGTCAAAAACAGAACAGTCTGTAGCAATCTGTAACTTTCGAATACTTGTGGAACTCTAAAAATCCCACCAAAATAGGAAGTCCTGGGAAATTTTTCTATTTATATACCGCAAAAATAATCAACTCAAAATAACATTATTGTGATTTACTAAAATTATTTTCGTGCGTGCAAAGTTTCTGTTTTTCAGCAGAATCAAATTAACTATCACCGTAGGTTATCCTATAGGTTCTACTTGGCACAAACACTAATTAAAACATAAAAACACATCTAAAAAGAAGATATATGAAATATTTATTGAATAACAGCAAGGAAAAACATTGGATTGTCTCATAACAAGCGCTTTTCTTTAAAGCCTTTTTAGCTAGGCATTGAGATTTCAATGATGCTCACATGAAAGACAAGAATTGAAGCATAAAGAGCGCATCATAAAACATGTGACAAACACACTTAAGTCTAACATACTTCCTATGCATAGGTTTTTTATAAGCAAACAAATTATCAAGGCAAGCAAAAACTAGCATATGCAAGGAAGAAGACGATAGCAATCTCAACATGAAGAGAGGTAATTTAGTAACATGAAAATTTCTACAACCATATTTTCCTCTCTCATAATAATTACATGTAGGATCATAAGAAAATTCAATGAAATATCTATCACATAACATATTCTCAACTTGATCCATATGCATGCAAAGTTGACACTCTTCCAAGATAGTGGGATTAACATTAACTAAAGTCATGACCTCTCCAAACCCACTTTTATCAAAAATATCATAAGATTGAACATACTCCAAATATGTGGGATCTAAAGTTGACACTCTTCCAAACCCACTTTCAATATTATTGCAAACACTATTATCAATCTCATATTCATCATGGGGCTTAAATAAATTTTCAAGATTATAAGAAGAATCACCCCAATCATGATCATTGCAACAAGTAGTAGACATAGCAAAACTAGCATCCCCAAGCTTAGGGTTTCGCATATTATTAGCACAATTGACATCAAGAGAATAGTAAAATCATTACAATCATGCTTTTTATTCAAGGAGTTATCGTGAATCTCTTCATAAATTTCTTCATCACAATTTTCAGATCCACGAATTTCAAGCAAAGCTTCATAAAGATAATCTAGTGCACAAAACTCACTAGCAATTGGTTCATCATAATTGGATCTCTTAAAAGGATTAGCAAGCGGATGAGGATCCATAGATCTTAGGTTCTCTGTTTAGCAATAAATAAACAACTATTCCAACCAAATGAGCAAACGAGCCAAGTAAGACATCAAAGCAAACAAAAAGGCGAACAGAAGAAGGGCGAATAAAACGGCAAGGGTGAAGTGGGGGAGAGGAAAACGAGAGGCGAATGGAAAATAATATAATGCGAGGGAGATAAGTTTGTGATGGGTACTTGGTATGTCTTGACTTAAGCGAAGACCTCCCCGGCAACGACGCCAAAAATCCTTCTTGCTACGTCTTGAGCTTGCGTTGGTTTTTCCCTTGAAGAGGAAAGGGTGATGCAGCAAAGTAGCGTAAGTATTTCCCTCAGTTTTTGAGAACCAAGGGATCAATCCAGTAGGAGGCTCCTCAAAAGTCCCACGCACTTACACAAACAAACAAGAACCTCGCAACCAACGCGATAAAGGGGTTGTCAATCCCTTCATGGTAACTAGCAAAAGTGAGATCTGATAGAGATAATATGATAAGATAAATATTTTTGGTATTTTTATGATATAAATAGGAAAGTAAAAGATGCAAATAAAAGTAGATGGAAAACTTATATGATAAAAGATAGACCCGAGGGCCATAGGTTTCACTAGTGGCTTCTCTCAAGATAGCATAAGTACTATGGTGGGTGAACAAATTACTGTCGAGCAATGGATAGAAAAGTGCATAGTTATGAGATTATCCAGGCATGATCATGTATATAGGCATCACGTTCATGACAAGTAGATCTAAACGATTCTGCATCTACTACTATTGCTCCACACATCGACCGACTTCTGCCTGCATCTAGAGTATTAAGTTCATGAAGAACAAAGTAACGCATTAAGAAAGATGACATGATGTAGAGGGATAAACTCATGCAATATGACATAAACCCCATCTTTTTATCCTCGATGGCAACAATACAATACGCGTCTTGCTGGCCTGCTGTCACTGGGAAAAGACACCGCAAGATTGAACCCAAAGCTAAGCACTTCTCCTAGTGCAAGAAAGATCAATCTAGTAGGCCAAACCAAACTGATAATTCGAAGAGACTTGCAAAGATAACTTAATCACACATCAAAGAATTCAGAGGAGATTCAAATATTTCTCATAGATAAACTTGATCATAAACCCACAATTCATCGAATCTCGACAAACACACCGCAAAAAGAGTTACATCGAATAGATCTCCAAGAAGATCGAGGAGAACTCTGTATTGTGATTCAAAGAGAGAGAATAAGTCATCTAGCTAATAACTATGGACCCGAAGGTCTGTGGTAAACTACTCACAACTCATCGGAGAGGCCTTGGAGATGATGTAGAGGCCCTCCATGGTCAATTCCCCCTCCGGCGGAGCGTCGACGAAGGCTCCAAGATGGGATCTCACGGATACAGAAGGTTGCGGCGGTGGAAGTAGTTTTTTTGTGGTGCTCCTGGATGTTTTCGGGGTACGTGGATATATATAGGAGGAAGAAGTAGGTCGGTGGACGCTCCAGGGGCCCACGAGGGTGGGGGGCACGCCCAGCCTTAGGGGGCGCGCCAAGCACCTTTGTGGCCGCCTCGCTTGTTGCTTGACTTCCACTCCAAGTCCCCTGGATTGCGTTTGTTCCAAAAAGATCGCTCCCAAAGGTTTCATTCCATTTGGACTCCGTTTGATATTCCTTTTCTTCGAAACACTGAAATAGGCAAAAAAACAGCAATTCGGGCTGGGACTCCGGTTAGTAGGTTAGTCCCAAAAAATGATATAAAAGTGTAAAGTAAAGCCCATAAACATCCAAAACGGGTAATAATAGCATGGAACAATAAAAAATTATAGATACGTTGGAGACGTATCAGTGACGAAAATGAAACATAGCTTAACTATATGATTTTGTAGGGATAAACTTTCTTTAACCATGTTATTTTGAGAAGACATGATTGCATTGTTAGTATGCCTGAAGTATTATTACTTTTATGTTAATATGAACTTTTATCTTGAATCATTTGGATCTGAACATTCATGCCACAATAAAGAAAATTACATTGAGAAATATGCTAGGTAGCATTCCACATCAAAAATTCTGTTATTATCATTTACCTACTCAAGGACGAGTAGGAATTAAGCTTGTGGATGCTTGATACGTCTCCAACGTATCTATAATTTTTGATTGTTCCATGCTATTATATTACATGTTTTGGATGTTTATGGGCTTTACTATACACTTTTATATCATTTTTGGGAATGACCTACTAACCGGAGGCCCAGCCCAAATTGTTTTTTTCCTATTTCAGTGTTTCGAAGAAAAGGAATATCAAACGGAGTCCAAATGGAGGAAACCTTCGGGAGCGATCTTTTTGGAACAAATGCAACCCAGGAGACTTGGAGTGGACATCAAGAAGCAACCGAGGTACCCACGAGGGTGCAGGGCGTGCCCTAGGGGGTGGGCACGCCCCCACCCTCGTGGGCCCCTCGTGGCTCCCCTGACCGACCTCCTTCGCATATATATACTTGCATACCCTGAAAACATACAGGAGCACCACGAAACCCTATTTCCACTGCCGCAACCTTCTGTATCCGCGAGATCCCATCTTGGGGCCTTTTCCGGCGCTCCGCGGGAGGGGTAATCGATCATGGAGGGCTTCTACATCAACACCATAGCCTCTCCGATGAGTTGTGAGTAGTTTACCATAGACCTTCGGGTCCATAGTTATTAGCTAGATGGCTTCTTCTCTCTCTTTGAATCTCAATACAATGTTCTCCTTGATCTTCTTGGAGATCTATTCGATGTAACTCTTTTTGCGGTGTGTTTGTCGAGATCTGATGAATTGTGGGTTTATGATCAAGTTTATCTATGAGAAATATTTGAATCTCCTCTAAATTCTTTTATGTTTGATTGGTTATCTTTGCAAGTCTCTTCGAATTATCAGTTTGGTTTGGCCTACTAGATTGATCTTTCTTAAAATGGGAGAAGTGCTTAGCTTTGGGTTCAATCTTGTGGTGTCCTTTCCCAGCGACAGCAGGGGCAGCAAGGCACGTATTATATTTTTGCCATCGAGGATAAAAAGATGGGTTTATATCACATTGCTTGAGTTTATCCCTCTACCTCATGTCATCTTGCGTAATGCGTTACTCTGTTCTCATGAACTTAATACTGTAGATGCATGTTGGATAGCGGTGAATGTGTGGAGTAAGAGTAGTAGATGCAGAATTGTTTTGATCTACTTGTCGCGGACGTGATGCCTATATACATGATCATGCCTAGATATTCTCATAACTATGCACTTCTCTATCAATTGCTCGACAGTAATTTGTTCACCCACCGTAATACTTATGTTATCTTAAGAGAAGCCATGTGGCACCCCGGCTCAGAGAAACCGGAACGCCCCGTATTCCAGCCCAGAGATCGAGGAGAAGTCTCTGGAATATGGCACTGCTTGACACAGAACAAATCAGCTCTTATTACAAAGAATAAATACACAGGTCTGATGTTACAAAGGTTCACATCAGCATGGCGACACTACGCTTGTGATACTACACTTGCTCTATGCTAACAGCGGAACAACTCGTAGCAGCGGAAATCTTCTAGCAGCAGAACAATGACGAAGGTGGTGAATTCCACTCCGCAGGGACTCTGGCTGGGACACGATCTAGCTCGCATGACCGGAAACCACGACAAGCGATCAAGCAATCACGACATCACCTGCAATCTGGCATGACACGCCAGGTCAGTACATTGAATGTACTTGCAAGCTCACAACAACCAAAAGCATCAAGGCAAGATGACAACATAGCATTTAACAGTTTATTAAATTAATAGCTACCATGATGAAGCAAATAATAATCACGATATGAAATACTAGAATACTGATAAGCCATCATCTCAGATCTCCATAACTATATCTCTCTTGGCTAACCGGCCAAGTAATATACCATCTCGATCACCTCGTGATCAAAACCAAACGGTGACCATTCACAGATCACAAATGGACCAGCCTCATGGTCTTGGATCGGGTTACCTTGTAAGCAAAGGGTGATCTTTCCGGTGATCACAACCATGACCAACACTTGGTCTCAAACGGTGATCTTTCCGACGATCACTACCATGACCAACACTTGTTCTCAAACGGTGATATTTCTGGCGATCACTACCAGGACCAACACTTGGTATCAAACATCATCATCAACATCCTGCCAATCTGTACTGCTCAAAATATCAACACATATAAATCACCTATAAGTCATTCCGTCATGTGAGTGTTGATCGAACGGTGTGACCTGCTACGAACCCATGCCCATGACCGAGGACGCGGCTATCGATAGTTTAAACAAACACACTCTGCAGAGGTAGCACACTTTACCCACACCATGGAACCCATGGCCTCGCACTCCCATTCGGGTGGACCAACGACGTTTCGACAAAATCAATCTACTGCCATGACACTCTCCCGGCCACTCCGACTCACTCCCGGGCTAGTCCTGGGTGGCCTCGTGTCTACCAAAGACACCAATAGCCACCGTCGTGGCCAAAACAATAAACCGTCCCAAACTGGGACATGTGCACATAACAACAACAACGGGCACACAAGGCTTATGTCCGCCTACCTGATCAGGGTAGCGCGCGCCCATAACCTTCCCTCATTGGAGGCACCGGCGAGAGACACGGCAATATCATCACATTAGGGCCTTCCCATAAAGGCAAATGTGGTTGCACTGGACAAAGCCCGGTTCGGTGGCACCTGACCAACTTAATGACGGAATTTATCCCCAAAAATAGAATTGTGATTACTGATACTCCGATATCAACTATCAAACTATAATCCAAGTCATGGCAATATCCAACAAATAATCTGAGCATAATATCCTTATATCAAAATACTCCAAAGATAGCATAATATTTCTATCTTGATGAATCTGAAAACAATAACTCTACTACTCCAATAACCAGAACAAAGCTATCTAGCTAAGATCCATACGTAAACATCATCTCTGAAATTAATACTCCAAGCAATAGAACCTCGACTAGCATCATGAAAATAATCATACTAACCACTAATATTCCAAAGGCAGCATGACATCCAAAGTAATTCTCCAAAATATAATAACAGATATCATCATGAAAACAATCATAATATCAACCACTAATACTCCAATGGCAACATGATACTCATCAACTACAAACATAACTCCTAGTAATCCAAACAATAGCATGGTATCAACAAGATCAAAATAATACTCCAAGAAAATGCCATGCACAGATCACAAGTAGCTAAAACAATATTTTAAATAAGTTTAAATAAATTAATCCATGTCACTGCATTACAGTGATGCAAATGGAGGGTGTGGCTTGCCTGGGGTGGAAGAAATCACCGGAAGGAAGTGCGAGAAACTCGTGGAACGAATCGCCGGAAATCGTATTCTCTCGGAGGGGGCTGAATAAGGGCAAGGGCATGATGGTCATATTCAGAATGTCAAAACATGGTGAAAATGGTTCCATCAGAACGGGCTCAATGAAACGAAGAAGTGGGCTTTGGAATCACCTGATTTGGAGCTACAGTTGAAAAGTTATAGTTGTTTTTTTTGCCAGGGACCTCTTTATAATAAAAATCATCACAAATAGGCCCTTATCAGAAAAGCTGAACGCGCACTTGGGGATACGCTTTCGGTGGATTAAAGCGTACACGAAAAAAGCCGTGTCCACTTATCCACGTCAGTAGGGGTGGGGCCGCGGATTGGGGTCGTTGACGTGCGGGTCCCACGTGCTGTGGGGCCCGTCACTTATCCAGCTGGACCGGCGGGTCAACGCCCCCGAGGCTGACGCGCGGCGCCCGCTGGGTCCACGACCAGCTGGCAGGGAGGGGTCATCACCTTCGTCTTCTCCCCGAGATCGCCCGCGGTCTAGAGAGAGGCCGTTGGCGCCGCCGCTCGCCTGGCCGACTCCGGCCCTCCCCGGCAGAGCTGGGACCGCCGTTGGGATCGGGAGGAGACGCCGCACCCATCCAGGTAGGGCACGGACCTTGGGGAAGCTGAGCACGAGGGCTCCTCCGAGCATGGCGGAGACCGGCGACGGGCAGCGAGGAGCTCAGGGCTACGGTACCCCGGCGAAGAGGCGAATGCTTGGGAAGGGTCTGCTGGCTCCGGTGGTTCTACTGGTGGAGGACAGAGAGGGGGATAGGCGCTGCCGCGCTCGAATTTGAACCGAGCAGAACGGCGGCTATGGCGATGGTTTGTGGCAAGGAAGGACTCCGGGGCTCGGGCAAGAGGCTGGGTGGGTTCCTAGGAGAGTGAGGAAGAGCTTGGTGAGGTCGGGGCACCTCGGGGTGGCTCTTATATAGGCAGGGCGAGCGAATGTCGCGCTGGTGTCGCCGCGGAAGCGTGGCCGGTGCCGCAAACGCGTGTGCGCGCGCTCGAGCTCGGGGGAAGGCAACGAGGAGACGCAGATAGGAGCCCACGGGGCAGAGGAGGCCAGGGAGCACGAGGAAGAAGAAGACGGCGACGAACAGATCCAAAACGCCACTGTACACCCGTGGGCACACGGCGGCTTGCATCGGTGGGGAAGCTGCCGGAGGGGGAGAGGAGTCCAAGGGAATGGCAACGACGAGAGGAAGACAATAGACATGCCCGTGCTCGCTGAGACGCCGAGCAGAGGAGGGGCCCGAGCAAAGCAATGTTCTGGACACGCTCATGGCATGCCAAAATGGTGGTCACTGCATGCACTTGTGCACATAGTGCCCCAAGCTATGCCAAATGATGTCTGGAGTTTTTTCCTTCTTTGGTAGGTTGCAACTGAGGTGGTAGCTCGGTGAAAACTGCTCTAGTTAAATGGTAAGTGAGCTCTAAAGTTTACTGCAGTAAACTTTATCAACTAAATGTGATCAAGAGAGAGATGCTATGTGTCAAGTGTTATGTCTGGGTGTTTAGGCTAGGAAGGACTACAGTCCTGGGGAGTTTGAGGAGAAATGGACCAAGAATGAATATAGTTGCTTCACAACTGCATTTTTGGTCCAGAAATGAAGATCATTATGATGCTCTCACATAATCAACTTGGGCTAAGATTGGGCAAAGCTTTATTATTTGGACATATGAAGATGCTGTAAAAAGCTCATGCCAAATGGACAAGCCAAAATAGCACTTGCTTCACAAACATCATTTATGTCCAGAAACTTGAAATAATTTAGGTGGTCAAATGGATCAATGAAATGATTCCAAATTGGGTGGAGAGAGGTTTTATGGGTATAAGAATGATCTGGTAATTTATCAGGATTTTTGAAGCAATATAAAATACACTTGCTTCACAACCTGAAAATATTGCCAAAATCAAAGATTTGCTCCTGTGCTCACATAGATTTGGATGGGGCTGCAAATTAGTGGAGGGGGTTAATATGAGCACATTAAGGAGTGTGCCAAAGTTAAACTCATTTGGATACTCCTATCTAGTACTTCCTTCACAAAGCCTTCTGTTTGACAGAAACTTTGAAAATTCACTGAGGAAGATTGGCTAGGCAAACAAAGTTGAACTTGTGCATGGGGCAATTATTTGAACATATAAGTATGCCCAAAATGTTGGGAGCCACTAGGAAAAATATAAATGACACTTCCTTCACAAAGTGCCATTTAGGGCAGAAAGGAAGAACAATTATGGGGGAATTATTTTTGAACTAGCCAAGGGAATGTTTGGGAATATTTGAGCTATATATGACCCAAAGGAAATATGGGAATTATTTGGGGATTTTTGGATGGACATAAATATAGGTTGCTTCACAACCTATGGCAGATAGGATTATTCCTTTGATGAAAAAGGAATATTTCCTAGAAAAGAATTTTAGGGTTTGGCCAAGGAGTGAAGTGACATGATTTGGCAATGTTTTGAGAATGATGAGCCACTTGGGAGGGGAAATGAGGATGATTTCCCAGGTGGCAAGGCCACAGAACCACTCCAAAAAGTAAAACAGAGCAAAAACCAAATAAATCAAAAGAAAAAGAAAAGGGCCAAAATCCAGGCTGTTATAAACCTTCCCCCCTTAAAGAAATCTCGTCCTCGAGATTTGGTTGCTCAAAGAACAAGTGTGACTTGAGGACACCGTTTCCAACTCGGGTATCCTTTCTCCTTTATTTATAGTTCCCACAAGAATTTCAGATGATCAACTTACCTTGCTCTGGGGTGGTTTCCTTCACCTTCCCACAAATTCTGACGGATTTTTTCTCACATACCAAATCTTTTTGATGACGTGAATTTTCTCATATCTGCGGTGATATCCAATGGATCCGAGTATAAATTTTTCCTTTGGTCATGAAAACCTTTTTACTTCTGCCATGGGGTTGCTTCAAATAAATGCATGTCTTCTGGGTTCCATAAATGCTGAGAATTATCATGGCCATCTTCTGACGGGATCTGACGGCTCATAGGTGGTACTAATTTATTTTGATTTATACCAAAGATTTGATTGCCTTCTGGCGTGAGCAATATAACGGTGCATGGAGTTATAGCTGTGTCATACCGCAAATATTTATATCTTGAGACTGGCCCGACAGGGGGCTGACGGACAAATGCTTTTCCTGACAGACTAGCCATGTACTTGATTTCGTCGGTGAGTATACCGGGTCTGAGCTGATTGTTCGGCTTTTGACTTTTCTCATGTGGTCGATATACCCATCTGTGGTAATAGGCTGGGATATGCTTTGATGCTGCCGCTGAAATCAAACTGTGGAGCTTGCAAAGAAATCTTGGTTCTGACAGAACAGCCTTGGATATTCCACACTAACCATGTCAAGCAGGTCAGCGGGATATGAAAATCCTTGTAAATAGAGTAGGCCATTCAAAGTATGCCTTTGGGGATCCATATGGAATAATAGCCTCCAACTGACTTGGGTATCCGAACCCTGATGGTCGTGCAAAAACCATCGTACCTTTGCAGTCAGTCTCATCCTTTTTATGGTCATGATTTTATTTGTCAGGATACCTTACTGAAATAACTTGGCCACACCTGTCCTTGATTCTTCGTATGACCATGGATGTGATTAATATTTTTGACATTATTCCTTGTGCTTGTTTTTCTGACCTGTGTCCGCACATATATGACATATACTCGGGGTTTGTAGCTATACGGAGCTCATTGCTGAGGCCTATCATACAAGAAGGTGAAAAGGTTCATGATATCACCTTGTCTGGTGCGGGACTAATGACCTTGATGACCATTGTCAAGACTGTGGATTCTATGATGTCATCTCCAGATCTTGTCGACCCTTGTAATTTATGAGATGTATCTTTGCTTATCTTCCTTTGTCTGACTTGTGAGGTTGTGGGATCCTTACTTTCCTTAGGTATATCTATTGGATCCTTGCCGTATCTCGTATGAGTAACTGATATGACTGGGGATGCATGCTCACCATATATAAAAAGGATATGCCACCAAACACTCGATCTGTGCCGTAGGCATATGTTTTGTCTGAATTGTACCTCTGACAAAATTATTGCAAGTCTGGTTCTTGAGCGGTAGTGCCATACATTGGCAACTCTTCATATAATCTCTGAGGATGGTGCAATAGTATGATACTGACGCAGACTGAATGGCTTACGAGAGAAGCCATCCGAGTAGTTTGCTGAGGAAGACTTGCTAACTTCTGCTCAAATCTCTTGTCTGGGTATTGTGCAGAAGAAGGCTCTATAGCTTACACACGAAGCTTGGTCTGATTATTGTGCTGGAGAAGCCCGAGTTCCGTAGTTGAGAAGCTTCTCCTTGGGTTTGCTTGTTGATAAAAATTCATTTCCGTCTGTCAGAAGCCTTTACCGAGGTATGTTGCTGTGAAAGACTAGGGATCGTGGGCCGGAAATTGTTCACATATCATACTGAGGAAAATTGAGGAGCCTTGCATCATAAATTTCTTCCGATAGCGTGTGGAATAATACCGAGTTCTTTATATCCAAAACTTCATACTGTCATGCAGACTGAAATCCATACACATGCCCATAATATTCTGAGGCTGATTATTTGCATGAGAAAAATGGTTTGGCTGTCTTCCTTGAGCATATCATATTCTGACTTTGTTTCGGATGATAACATATTTCAAGCATCATGCATTGCTGAGCCAAAATTTTGTTTATGATCCATACCTCTATCTGAAAATATATTGGTCTTGTACCTGACTTGTCTTTCTGCTGGCTGGATCATTACCGCTGTGAGGATTTTTTTACTGATGTAGACTCGATGCTGATAGTCAACCCAATACACCATTGGTATTTTGAGCAGATTTTAATTCCATAATGCAGTTGACTGGGTAGACAATAATGTCTAGCTGAGCTTCTTTCAAATATTTCAAATCCTTATTGCTTCTTTGAGTCCGGTGTCGGTGGATGAGCAATTCTTTATAGAGAAAAAATAATGTAACATCGGGGCCCAAAAAGAAAGAAGCAAAAGAAAACTCAACTAAGCAAAAAGCACACAACAACAAACAATTCACACACAATCAATGTCACATATTACTGCTAGTCACACAATATGCATGCCTACTTAAGCACACAAATTTCACGGAATCTCCAGTTGTACGATCTAGCATGCTGTGATGATGTGCACGAGGACGAATAAATGTGTGGAAGAATTTGTGTAAACAGCGCTACACCAAGTGCTAGCATAGCTAGGTGGCAACCTGAACTAGCTCGGAGGCGAGGACGCACTCGGTAATCATGTAGTGGGACACGAAGGTCGCAACCACATTATTATCAAGCAGACGGAAAAAAAGATCCGTACTCGTCCAAGAAATAGGATAGCGGGGAAAAACTGAGGCTGCTGAGATTGCCCTTTCTTGATAACTAAGATCATTAAGGGTTGCCAACATGATAAAATAAAAGAACGATCCGGGATAGAAACATGTCCATCACCAAAACGATATACGGGACTGAAAGAAAGACATCGGCACGATACCTGAGCACCATTTTTGCAAACAGTGTCGGGATCACTTGGCATCACTCTGCTGGGACAGAAATGACACCAAACACCGAAAGCAAAAGGAACTGGAAAAATGCAAAGGTTGAGCTGTAGTGGATCCGAACCGATGCCAGCTACACTCACCAGATAAACCGTTATCACAAATACTAAGGCTATATGCATGCTATGCAACAAACAAGTGCAACAACCAAATGCAATCATCAAGCCAGACTCTATACAACCGATTTCTACCGGTTTCTACCGCTCGCGCTGACTAGGGCGTCCTACAACCAGACCTGCTCTGATACCAAGCGTGTGGCACCCCGGCTCAGAGAAACCGGAACGCCCTGTATTCCAGCCCAGAGATCGAGGCGAAGTCTCTGGAATATGGCACTGCTTGACATATAACAAATCATCTCTTATTAAAAAGGATAAATACACAGGTCTGATGCTACAAAGGTTCACATCAGCACAGAGACACTATGCCTGCGATACTACACTTGCTCTATGCTAGCAGCGGAAATCTCCTAGCAGCGGAACAACGACGAAGGTGGTGAATTCCACTCCGCAGGGACTCTGGATGGGATACAATCTAGCTCGCACGAATGGAAACCACGACAAGCGATCAAGCAATCACGACATCACCTGCAATCTGGCATGACACGCCAGGTCAGTACATTGAATGTACTTGCAAGCTCACAATAGCCAAAAGCATCAAGGCAAGACGACAACCTAGAATTTAACAGTTTAATTAAATTAACAGCTACCATGATGAAGCAACTAATAATCACAATATGAACTACTAGAATACTGATAAGCCATCATCTCAGATCTCCATAACCATATCTCTCTTGGCTAACCGGCCAAGCAATATACCATCTCGATCACCTCGTGATCAAAACCAAACGGTGACCATTCACGGATCACAAACGGACCAACCTCGTGGTCTTTGTTCGGGTTACCTTGTAACCAAAGGGTGATCTTTCCAGCGATCACAACCATGCCCAACACTTGGTCTCAAATGGTGATCTTTCCGGCAATCACTACCATAACCAACACTCGGTCTCAAACGGTGGTATTTCCAGTGATCACTACCATGACCAACACTTGGTCTCAAACGTCATCATCAACATCCTGCCAATCTGTACTGCTCAAAATATCAACACATATAAATCACCTATAAGTCATTCCGTCATGTGAGTGTTGATTGGACGGTGTGACCTAGTACGAACCCATGCCCATGATCGAGGACACGACTATCGATAGTTTAAACAAACACACTCTTCAGAGGTAGTGCACTTTACCCACACCACGGAACCCATGGCCTCGCACTCCCATTCGGGGTGGACCAATGGCGTTCTGACAAAACCGATCTATTGCCATGACACTCTCCCGGCCACTCCGACTCACTCCCCACTAGGCTAGTCCTGGGTGGCCCAGTGTCTAACAAAGACACCAAGGGCCACCATCGTTGCCAAAACAATAAACCGTCCCAAACGGGGACATGTGCACATAACAACAACAACGGGCACACAAGGTGTGATGCCCCCGATTCAATCATACACTAATCATACACGCAAATGTGTATGATCAAGATCAGGGACTCACGGGAAGATATCACAACACAACTCTAGACACAAATCAAAATAATACAAGCTTTATATTACAAGCCAGGGGCCTCGAGGGCTCGAATACATAGCTCGATACACAAGAGTCAGCGGAAGCAACAATATCTGAGTACAGACATAAGTTAAACAAGGGTGCCATAAGAAGGCTAGCACAAAAGCAACACGATCGAAGAGGCAAGGCCTCCT
Organism: Triticum aestivum; assembly: GCF_018294505.1. Classification (NCBI taxonomy): domain Eukaryota; kingdom Viridiplantae; phylum Streptophyta; class Magnoliopsida; order Poales; family Poaceae; genus Triticum; species Triticum aestivum. Next base: position 133,071,217 of record NC_057804.1, on the reverse strand, counting down.
GCCTGGGACCTCCTAACTACTCCTGGTCATCGGCGGTCTTCACGTAGTAGCATCCATCGACGGTTGCATCTGGCTCCAGGGATCCACCATCTGGTTGCATCAACCGGAATGAAGAAAGAAGGGGGAAAAGGGGTAGCAAAGCAACCATGAGTACTCATCCAAAGTACTCGCAAGCATCAGATCTATACTAAGTATGCATTGGTATCAAATGGAAGGGTTGTATCTGTGGACTGAACTGCAGAATGCCAGACTAGAGGGGGAAGGCATAGCATATCAAAGACTAGCATCTTCACGCAGCTCCAAGCATCTTGCAGCATGTAGAAGAGTAAAGAATAGCAGTTTAATATTTAACAAACGTGTTGTAATATTAATACCCAGAGATCCTTCCTCGACTCCCTGCGAGAAAGCAATCTCGGAGCCACATATCTTGAGTATCCATTTGTAGTTGTATAAGATCAGGATATAAGTCTGAACGTCCGTTACCATGGACACGACTATTAATAGATAATCTTCCCTGAAGGGTTGCACCATGTTTTCCAACACGCTCGATCACTCTGGCCGGACACACTTTCATGGGTCATGCCCAGCCTCGGAAGATCAACACGTCGCAACCCTACCTAGGCTAAGCAGAGAGGTCCCGCCGATCTACCTCCTAAGCACTCCAGGGTTTGGGCCCATCGCCCGTTGCACTCCGGGTCGTTGCGCGCAGGGCGGGTCCAGGCTCCACCTCTACATGGATGGTGCCGGCCCAGCCATGCCGCACTGCTGAACTGGACGTCTGACAAAGCTTCGGCTGATAGCACGACGCCGAGGCCCATAACTATTCTCGTGTGGTGGTTGGTGCGTAAAGGCCAAAGGCCAACTCAGAACAAATACCCAAACCATAGTGTATTATTAGCTTGCGGAGATGAGCAGAGACTCACGATTGAAGTGATCCTGTCACCCCGTCTCGTGGAATTACGACTAGGGCCGAGAATGCCCGGCCGTGCCACGTCATTATCTTGCGGGTGCTCTCCGGGCCCGCCCGACTTTCACCAAGGTCTCAAGTAAAGTCAATGTAACCGTGTGTCCAGACATCAAGGGGAAAACCCGAGGAATCACCCCCGGTGGATTCCACTCAATGTAATCATCAAGGTGAACATAAGAGGTACCACCCTCGAGGTTCACACTTGAGGTGTTGAACGACAGAGCCGTATCGGGAATGGTAAAAGAGGAAATCACCCTCGATGACCATGACCAAATAGATACACTACAGAATTATCATCAGGAGTGCGTTATGAGGGATCACCCTCGACACTCGATAGTAGCTCTGCAGAGTCGAGCAACTAAAGGGGCGTGATGTGATGTGAGGTGTTGGGCTCTGGTCGTCGATCACGTTGATCGAGTCGTCGATGATGAAGCTGGGGCAACAAGGACAAGTGGGGGTCACTAATGGATCACTAGCCAACCTATACTAAGCAGTTTAGGATAAGAGGGTAGGTAACAACAAGCAGGTACAAAAGCAGACTATGCATCAGAATAGGAGCAATCAAATACAGTAGCAAAATCTAATGTAGGCATGAGAGTATAGAATGGGCGATATCGGGATGATCAAAGGGGGAGCTTGCCTGGTTGCTCAGACAAGGAGGGTCGTCGTCGACGTAGTCGATCATAGTGGCATCAACATCGGTCTCGGAGTCTACCAGAGAGAAGAGGGGAAGAAACAGTAAATACATAGTGTCGGTGTCAAAACCGGCGGATCTCGGGTAGGGGGTCCCAAACTGTGCGTCTAGGCGGATGGTAACAGGAGACAAGGGACACGATGTTTTTACCCAGGTTCGGGCCCTCTCGATGGAGGTAAAACCCTACTCCTGCTTGATTGATATTGATGATATGGGTAGTACAAGAGTAGATCTACCACGAGATCAAGGAGGCTAAACCCTAGAAGCTAGCCTATGGTATGATTGTTGTTCGTCCTATGGACTAAAACCCTCCGGTTTATATAGACACCAGAGTGGGCTAGGGTTACACAGAGTCGGTTACAATGGTAGGAGATCTACATATCCGTATTGCCAAGCTTGCCTTCCATGCCAAGGAAAGTCCCATCCGGACACGGGACGAAGTCTTCAATCTTGTATCTTCATAATCTTGGAGTCCGGCTAATGATGATAGTTCGGCTATCCGGACACCCCCTAGTCCAGGACTCCCTCAGTAGCCCCTGAACCAGGCTTCAATGACGATGAGTCCGGCACACATATTGTATTAGGCATTGCAAGGCGGGTTCCTCCTCCGAATAATTCATAGAAGATTGTGAACACCAGGATAGTGTCCGGCTCTGCAAAATAAATTCCACATACCTCCATAGAGAGAATAATATTTACACAAGTTCAATCTGCTGACGTATTTCGTGGCGTGACGTCGCGCCACGGCCAAGCCTTTATTCGAATCGTTTTTATTATTCCACCTCAGCGCGTTTAGCAAAGCGGTTTCCTTGGCACGTCTTGTCGAAGCAGAGATCGTGTCCCCTTATTCCGGGATTCTCATCAATACGGACCTGGGTAACCCAACCGCACCATTGATTGTGGCGCTTGGGAGATAAGCAAGTTTTACCAGGCTGGTGGGGACGCATAGTTTCGTCCGCCCATGTATAAGGGGATAAGGATCCATCTTTTTACCTACGCCTTCTTCCTCCTTTGCTTATCCATCTCCACGCACTCGAGCTCCAGTGCCCAAGTCCGCACATCTCACCTCAACCTTCTCTAGCCATGTCCGGAGCGGGAGGCAAGTGGATGGCCTCCTACGTTACAGAGGGGCACATCAAGAAGCTGCACAACACCGGATATTTGTCCAGCGACATCGCGCACCGGCTCCCCGACGAGGGGCAGCTCATCCCCACCCCCGAGCCCCATGAGAGAGTGGTATTCCTTCCCCATTTCCTCCGCGGACTGGGCTTCCCACTCAACCCCTTTGTCCGGGGGCTCATGTTCTACCACGGCCTGGATTTCCACGATCTGGCCCCAAATTTCATCCTCAACATCTCAGCGTTTATCGTCGTGTGCGAGGCCTTCCTCTGCATCCAGCCCCACTTCGGCTTGTGGCTAAAGACCTTCAATGTCAAGCCGAAGGTTGTGAAGGGCAGCCAAGCGGAGTGCGGAGGCGCCATGGTGTGCAAGATGCCCAACGTCACTTGGCTCGAGGGAGCCTTTGTGGAAACCATCAAATGGTGGCAATCGGGGTGGTTCTACATCACCGAGCCGCGTGACCCTGAATGGGCAGCGTCCCCCGAATTTAGATCTGGCATCCCCATGCGGCTCACTTCCTGGAAAGAGAAGGGCCTGCTGTGGGGTAATTCGGAAGAGCTGACCGGACTTCAATCCTGTCTCCAAACTCTGGTGAACAAGAAGCTCAACCTTGTCAACGTAATCTAGGTCATGCTCATCCGCCGGATTCTCCCCTGCCAACAGCAGGACTTCAACCTTTGGGAGTTCGATCCGGCACATCACCAGACCTTGAGCGGGCTCTTCGACACTACGTACGAAGAGGCCTGGAGGGTGCTATTTAAGGGCGCCGAGGCTCCCGCATCTGCTACCGAAGATCGCGGATTCAGCTCGCAGCGTACGGCTGGCGAGGTAAGCCATGTTATCCTTTATGGGACACTTGCTTTTTATAGTTTGACTCTATGCGGGATCTAAACTCCCAATACTTTTAACAGGCCTAGCAGGAGACGTCTGGACAGGTTAACTATCCGGCTCCCCTTCCAGAAGACCCAGCGGATGCCCGTTTGACAGGGCTGCTGGTCCTGGCGCCTTACGTGGTGCCAGAGAAGAAGGCCAAGAAGAAGGCCACGGGAACCCGGAGGAGTTCCCGGCGTCAGGTGTTACCGGATTCATCATCTCACGAATCCGAGGCGGACTCCTCCCACGAGGACGAGGAGGAGAAGAAGGAGGCCTCTCCCCCAGCGGGGGGAGAGAAGAAGAGGAAGGCATCCCCAATGGGGGAGGCCGAAGGGTCCAAGAAGGGAAGGACCCTTCCCCCGGACTGTTCCACCAACGCCGATGACGGCGACGAGGAGTGGCCCTCAAGGGCCAAGCCCCTGGCGAGATCATAAGTATCTAGACTCCCGAATAACTAATAATTTTCTTTTTGTCGCATAGCATCTTTTAACGCCGCATACAACCCTGTAGTCCGCCCAAGGATGATCTTGCCGCTTCGTCGAGTGGGTCCTTGGGTACGTCGGATGTGAATAGCATTTCACTTCCGGCCGCCTCCTCCCCCCGTGACACCGACGACACCGAGGTGGGTTCCTGGAAAGGGACCCACCAGGAGGAGGAGGCCCCGGAGGTGCTGCAGGGCAACCTCCCAGACTTTGGACTGGACTCCGCACCGGAACCTGCAGTGGTTCCAGAGTCCGGCGGGCGGCCCCTTCGTAAGAAGGGCAAGACTATGACGCCGGCGGCCTCCGTCCAACCGGAGGCGCCGGATAACCTGCTGGAGGCGCTCAACGGCGCTTCCATCAAAGAGGAACACCGCACTGTCATGAGTGCGGTGATTCAGAAGGTTCAGCTCGCCATGAGCGGGCTGACCGAAGCCTGCAACAGCCTTCTAACAGGCTTTGAGGTAAGAATTTTAAGTTATGTAAAATAGTACCACATAGACAGTAGCCCCTGATGCTCGGTTCGGTGTTCGGAAAGAAAAGACGGACTGAGGATCTAAAAAGATATACGCAGGAGTCTTAACAAATATATGTCAATATGGGAATGCAGGCTGCGCTGCTGACCTCTGCAGCACTGACTGCGGAGGTCAATGCCTTGAAGCAGAGCCTTGAGAGATCCGAGAGCAAGCTCGGCCGTGCCAAGAAGCAGCTCGAGGACAAGGAAGGTGAGTAACACCTTATTAAAGTTTTACCTTACAGAAAAGGATTTGGTTGCAGGAGGAATGACAAGGATAAAGTGGGTACTCCAGGGGCTACGAACGAGGTGGCGACCCTGAAGGAGGCGGTATCCGCGGCCGAACGCAATGCAGCCGCGGAACGCGCCGAGCGAGAGAAGCAGGAGGCGCGGGTGGCGGAGGTACGGCAAGAGCTCCAGGCTCTCGTGGAAAAACACAAGAGTTTGGAGCGTGACTCGAAGACTCGAGAGTCCGAGCTTGCGTCAGCTCTTGAGAGTGCCAAAGACGCTAAGGCCGAAGCCCACAAGGCCCTCCAGGAAATCGAGGAATTGAAGAAAATAGTGGCGGGTAAGGCATTCTTCATGCAAAGCAAGCATGTAAAAGTTAATTACCTGTTACTTACCCGAATTCGGAGCTCTCCAGGAGCGTTCACAGATCTGCCCCGCAGCGTGTCTGATGCTGCCGCTTTCTACAGAGCCGAGGAGGGGAGCTCGACAGAGAAGGTGTTCTGGTCTCAGTATGCTGAGGCCGGACAACCGGTGCCCCTTAGCGACCAGCTGAAGCAGCTGGTCGAGCTCCACAAGGTGGCCGAACAGGCCATGAAGGGCCTTATAGTTCGGCTATGGCCCAAAGAGGCCATGCCTGGGAGCTACTTCGGCCTGGTGCGGCGGCTGGTGGATGCGTGTCCCTGGGTTGAAGTCATCAAGCACTCCGCCTGCATTGAAGGTGCCCGTCGGGCCCTTGCCCGTGCTAAAGTGCACTGGGGCAGGATGGATGCTGAGAAGCTTGTGATGGACGCGCCACCGCTGGGCAAGGAGTATCGCACACCCGAGATGTATTATAAGGGTGTCCTGAAGGGTGCCCGCATTATTGCGGGTGAGTGCTCCAAAGATGTAATATTTGAGTAGACTCGCATTTTGTTATCCTGTGCGCCGAAAACTTTGTTCATATGCGCTAAGCAACGCTTGTTAATTTAAAATATTACCTTCTGTGCGGCCGTTTATCAAATCTGAGAGATGACAAGTCGTCGGCTTCAGCCCCCATGCCACGAGTGCTGGGGTGTTCGGGATAAACTTGAGCGCTCTTGTTCCCATTTTTGGGTCCATCTAGGGAGGCGCTCAACACAACGAACGAGGCAACCAGACTTATAATGCTTGAACACTCTCACTTAGCCATAAAATTGTATAATTTTAAATTTCGGTGAAGCCCCTAGTGTTCGGAAGGCCGAATTCGGGGCGCTATCCACGCCTGGGCCGGACAAAGCCCGTTCCTCGCTCTAAGCGGCATAAGTCTTTAGGGACTCGAAAAAACCTCTCGAACAGCGACCGGATCTCGCCCCATCATGACGGTCAGTTTTAGCTTTCTCCACTGATGTGCTCACCCAGCTCAACTGGGGCACAATCGCAGTGGTTCTCCCAGCGCTACCTTAGCCGATATAACGGAACGTAAGGTACCAAAACATGGGAGCCGGGCAAACCCAACTATTGACCCAAGACATGATTCAGAGCCGATGCATATAATGCTATAAGTTCGGGGTGCCACACTTGTGAAAGTGTTCGGACTTATCACACCATAATGTGGGGAACTTAAGCCCCTGGTGTATTTAGCCGTACCAAAATGTACGGATGCAACATGTCATAAATGAACATATGTATAAGAAAGGAATGCAATTATAGGCAAAAAGCGATGCATTGTTTATTCAAAAAATACTGCTGTGAATGCAGAACGATACAAATAGTGCGATAAGCAAGGGGTGGAACTATTTAGCATGTCCCCCTCCAGGGGTAGGCTGCAGAATGGTGTATAAAACAGGTATAATGCTCGTAATGGAGACCACCTGGATACTCATTGTATCTTTTCTCCTTCCCTGGCTGTTGCATCGTGAGTTTGGCAGGTCTACTGCCGGACAGGGCCTCTGGTGAATGGAGTCCTGAGGATAAGAAAAAAGGAAATAAAAAGGATGACATACTTGGAAGCCCCTGGTGTGGTTAAGCCGCACTCTGGGCCTGCCGTGGTCGTGCCCCTCCCCCTATGCCCATGGTATCTCCAGAGCGTAATGATGTACGCGAAGTACTGGTCTTGCAATTTTGCGAGGGTTGGGGTTGGGGCCGCACTGCTACGCGTGCTCGGAACGTGCCAGGTGGTCTTGTTGTAGGTTACTCTGGGCGCGTTTGACGGTGTCCGGTCGTTTAGCAGCCGGAATCAAGAATTGCCTTAAGAGGCTGTTCTGCACTTCTGCCGCGAGAGCCGCTGTATGTTCCTTCGTTCGGAGGGAGCGTTCAGTGTTTCCATTGACCGTGATGACTCCTCGAGGGACAGGCATCTTGAGCTTGAGGTATGCGTAGTGCGGCACCGCATTGAATTTTGCAAATGCGGTTCGTCCGAGCAGTGCATGATAGCCACTGCGGAATGGAACTATGTCGAAGATTAACTCCTCGCTTCGGAAGTTATCCGGGGATCCGAAGACCACTTCCAGTGTAACTGAGCCTGTACAATTGGCCTCTACACCTGGTATGATGCCTTTGAACGTCGTCTTTGTTGGTTTAATCCTTGAGGGGTCTATGCCCATCTTGCGCACTGTATCCTGGTAAAGTAGGTTCGGGCCACTGCTGCCGTCCATCAGGACTCTAGTGAGGTGAAACCCATTGATGATTGGGTCTAGACCAATACGGCGAACCCGCCATGGCGGATGCTGGTGGGGTGGTCCCTTCGATCAAAAGTGATCGGGCAGGAGGACCATGGGTTGAACTTTGGGGCGACTGGCTCCATCGCGTATACGTCCCTGAGTGCACGCTTCCGCTCCCTTTTGGGTATGTGGGTTGCGTATATCATGTTCACCATCCGCACTTGTGGGGGAAAACCCTTCTGTCCTCTTTTGTTCGGCGGCTGGGTCTCTTCCTCGTCATCGCTATGCAGCCCCTTGTCATTGTTTTCGGCAATTAACTTGCCTGCCTGCTTGAATACCCAACAATCCCTGTTGGTGTGATTAGCTGTATTTTCGGGGGTGTCGTGCATCTGGCACGAGCGGTCGAGTATTCGGTCCAAATTGGACGGACCCGGAGTAGTTCTTTTGAATGGCTTTTTCCGCTGACCGGGTTTGGAGCCTCTGAATCCGGCGTTGACTGCCATATCCTCAGTACTATCACCGTTAATGCGGCATTTGTGCTTGTTGCTCCGTGACCTGCCATTGCGGTCCTTGCTATCCGGACTGCAGGATTTTTGTTGAGATTGTTACTGCGGGCTAGCCAGCTGTCCTCTCCCGTGCAGAAGCGGGTCATGAGTGATGTGAGGGCTGCCATGGATTTCGGCTTTTCCTGTCCTAGGTGCCGGGCAAGCCACTCGTCGCGGATGTTGTGTTTTGTTAAATTGTGATCCAAATTCTAGTACCGGGTTGACTAGATATAGTACAACCGGTGTGGGCATTGCGTTGACGTCGACGCGTATGAGTAAAACTCGTTTACTTGTCCTCCAAGGACTCTCATGTATTGCCCTCTTATATACCCCATGTAGTCGCACCTCAGACGGCCTGTCGTCTCGTGCTTGTAATACTCCTCCATCATAGTGATTGCGCCTTCGTGCGTCCGTGGTTTTCTCCCGCAAGGGTTTCCACGTAAAAATCATGTAAAAATCCGTGTCTGTCTTTGTCTCTTTTATTCTCGTTATTATCTAACAAGTGGTATACAGAGCTGAGGTTACAAATACGAGATTTTTGAGACAAGAGGGATTAGGGTTGCGGTCTGTCACGCCGCCGCCGTTCTGCGATTCATCCGATCGTTTTTTACTCCGCCGAGACCGACTCGATATCGCGTGGAAATCCCTCAAAGCTGCAGCCGTCCTGGCCGTTTCGCCGAGTTGCTACTGCTGGTTGCTTCAAGTTCCGAGGAGCAATCTGTCCAAGCCGCTAGAGTTGCTGCTGCTACAGGCGTCTTCTGCTGCCGCTGCTGCTCCATTACGCAATGCCCGTTTTCTGTCCAGAGGGAATCAACCACGATTGATTTGATTATTAACTGCTGCAGCTCCACGCCATCACCCAAGGCAAAAGCGATCTGCTATGCTGCTGTGTTGCTGCTGCTCAACGCCTCCACGTATAGGCTCACGTGAGTACTAGTAGTCCAGATTTTGTCCTTTTCCATCTTCAATTGCTACGGCAACTAACGAGTTACCAGGTGCTATTTATCCAGTATTTTTTATTTGCTCCGCAAATTTATTCTGTCAAGAATTTTTCTACCGGCTTGTACTACTTTGTGCACAGATTTATCTACTCATGGCATCCATGAAGTACGATCTTCCGCTGCTGGACCGTGACACAAGGTTTACCCTATGGCAAGTCAAGATGCGGGTGTTGTTGGCCCAGTCCGACTATGATGAAGCACTGGAGCTTTGGGAAGAACATAATTTAGGACTGGACTGATGAGGAGAAAATAATTGATCATAAGGCTTTGTCAAAAATTCAACTTCATTTGCATAATAATATTTTGCAGGAAGTTTTGAGCGAGAAAACTGTCGCCGATCTATGGTTAAAGCTGGAAGGGATTTGCATGACCAAGGATCTCACCAGCAAGATGCATCTGAAGCAAAAATTATTCCTGCATAGGTTACCTGAGGGAGGTAATGTTTTGAATCATATTTCAGAATTTAAAGAGATCATATCCGATCTAGCTGCAATGGAGGTTAAGTATGAAGAGGAAGATACTGCTTTAATGTTACTTTGTTCACTGCCAAGTTCCTATACCAATTTTAGAGACACCATATTATATAGTCGTGATACTCTCACGCTTAATGAAGTTTATGAAGCTTTGAACTCTAAGGAGATGATGAAACTAATGGTGCCTCATGATGGTTCGAGTTCATCCCAAGCCGAGGGATTATCTGTTCGTGGCAGGACAAAGGAGAAGAACTCCAATAGTGGAAACAAAGGCAAAAGTAAAAATGGCTACAGGGGCTGGTCGCAATCCAGAGACAAGAAGTATTGCAGATATTGCAAGAGAGACGGGCATGACATCTCTGAGTGTTTCAAGTTGAAGAACAAGGAAAAGAGGAAAGGTAACAAACAAGGTGACAATTCTGCTAATGTTGCTCGTGATGATATCGGATGATGCTCTTCTCGTTATTGCTGGATGTGCTGAGACCAATGATGAGTGGGTACTTGACACTGCATGCACTTTTCATATGTGTCCACATAGAGATTGGTTTAATACTTTTGATTCCACTACTTCTGCTGGTTCCGTTTTGGGTTTTGATAATTCACCATGCAAGATTGAAGGCATAGGTTCCGTTCGAATCAAGATGTTTGATGGCATGATCAGAACTTTGACAGATGTTCGGTATATTCCGAAGATGAAGAGAAATCTTATTTCTATGAGTGCCCTTGATGCAAAGGGATACAAGTATTCAGGTGGAGATAGTGTTTTGAAGGTCACCAAAGGCTCCCTTGTTGTGATGAAAGGTGACTTAAGTTCGACCAATGGTCTTTATTACCTTCGAGGTTCTACCGTTTCAGGTAATGCTACTCCAGTTGTTTCAAAGAATTCTGATTGTGATGCTGCTAACCTTTGGCATATGCGTCTTGGACATATGAGTGAAGTTGGTTTAGCAGAGTTAAATAAGAGAGGTCTTCTTGATGGATATGAACCTGGTAAATTGAAATTTTGTGAGCATTGTATCTTCGGCAAGCACAAGAGGGTGAAGTTCAACACTTCGACTCATACAACTGAAGGTATTCTTGATTATGTGCATTCTGATTTATGGGGACCATCTCGCAAGAAGTCACTAGGTGGTGCTAGTTACATGCTGACTATTATTGATGATTATTCGAGAAAAGTTTGGCCTTATTTCTTGAAGCATAAATATGAAGCATTCTCAGCATTTAAGGAGTGGAAGATTATGATTGAAAGGCAAACTGAAAGGAAGGTAAAAATACTTTGCACTGATAATGGTATGGAATTCTGTTCTAAGCAATTTAAGAATTATTGCAAGTCTTAAGGCATTGTCAGACATTGCACCGTTCCTTATACTCCTCAACAAAACGGTGTTGCTGAGCGTATGAACAGGACCATTATTTCCAGAGCCCGTTGCATGTTGTCCAATGCATGTTTGCATAGGCGTTTTTGGGCTGAGGCCGCTTCCACTGCTTGTTATCTCATTAACCGTTCACAATCTATTTCACTTAATAAGAAAACTCCAATTGAGGTATGGTCTGGTTCACCTGCCGATTACTCACAGTTGAGAGTTTTTGGTTGCACTGCTTATGCTCATGTTGATAATGGAAAGTTGGAGCCTAGGGCTGTTAAGTGCATCTTTCTTGGTTATAAGTCTGGTGTTAAAGGTTTTAAATTGTGGAATCCTGAAACCCAGAAGGTTGTTATTAGAAGAAATGTTATCTTTAATGAATCTGCTATGTTACATGATGTTTCATCTATTAATGTTCCCGTTGAGAGTGAACAACAGCCTATTGTTCAGGAGCCTACTGTTCAGGTGGAGCATGTTATTGATTCAGGTGATACATCTGGTAATGAAATTGTTGATGCACATGATGAACCCGTCGTTAATGATGATCATGTCACTCCTACTCCAAATCAGCATATTGTTCCACCCAGTTGGAATCTTGCACGTGACAGAGTTAGACGGGGTATTATTAAACCTGACAGGTTAATTGAAGAGTGCAATATTGTTTCTTTTGCTTTATCTATTGCAGAAGAAATTGAAGGTAATGCTGAGCCTTCTTCATATTCCGAGGCTATTATTTTTGGTGATAGTAATAAGTGGATGACCGCTATGCATGATGAGATGGAATCACTTGAAAAGAATGGCACTTGGGATTTAGTAAAATTGCCTAGAGAGAAGAAACCTATTCGTTGCAAGTGGGTTTTCAAGAGGAAAGAAGGTGTTTCTCCTAATGATGAGACAAGATATAAAGCAAGGTTAGTTGCTAAAGGTTACAGTCAGATTCCAGGTATTGACTATAACAAAGTCTTTTCTCCTATTGTGAAGCATAGCTCTATTCGCACTTTACTCAGTATTGTTGCCATGCATGATTTTGAGCTTGAACAATTGGATGTTAAAACTGCATTCTTACATGGAGAATTAGAAGAGAATATTTATATGAAACAACCTGAAGGTTTTGTTATTCCTGGAAAAGAAAAGCTTGTCTACAAGTTAAAGAAATCTCTTTATGGATTGAAGCAATCCCCTAGACAGTGGTACAAGAGATTTGACACCTTTATGCTCTCTCAAGGTTTCAAAAGGTCTAATTATGATAGTTGTGTTTATTTGAAAACTGTCAACGGTTCAACTATTTATTTGCTCCTTTATGTTGATGATATGCTTATTGCTGCAAAGAGTATGTCAGATATTGATGAACTAAACAAGCAATTGAGTAATGAATTTGAGATGAAGGATTTGGGTGCAGCAAAGAAAATTCTTGGCATGGAAATATCTAGAGATAGACCATCTGGAAAAGTATATCTAAGTCAGAAGGGATATATTGATAAAGTTCTTGGTCGTTTTAATATGCATATTGCCAAGCCGGTGAGTACACCGTTAGCTGCACACTTCAAATTGTCATCAGCTTTATGTCCTAAGTCAGATTCCGATATTGAGTACATGTCTAGAGTTCCCTATTCGAGTGCAGTTGGTTCACTTATGTATGCCATGGTTTGTTCTCGTCCTGATTTATCATATGCATTTAGTGTTGTCAGTAGATACATGGCTAATCCTGGAAAAGAGCATTGGAAAGCAGTTCAGTGGATTTTCAGGTACCTGCGTGGTACTTCTAATGCTTATTTACAGTTTGGGAAAACTGGAGATGGACTTGCTGGTTTTGTTGATTCTGATTTTGCTGGTGATTTGGATAAGAGAAGTTCACTCACAGGTTATGTTTTCACCATTGGTGGTTGTGCTGTGAGTTGGAGAGCAACTTTGCAGTCTATTGTGGTTTGTTCCACTACTGATGCTGAGTATATGGCTATTTCTGAGGCATGCAAGGAAGCTATCTGGTTGAGAGGTTTGTACACTGAGCTTTGTGGAGACTCATCTTGCCCTACCATATTTTCTGACAGTCAAAGTGCCATATATCTTACAAAGAATCCAATGTATCATGAGAGGACAAAGCACATTGATGTTAGATTTCATTATATTCGAGATGTTGTTGCTGAAGGCAATTTGAAGGTAGGCAAGATAAGTACTCATGATAATCCTGCTGATACGATGACAAAGCTAGTTCCTACCAATAAGTTTGAGCTTTGCTTAGGCTTAGTTGGTATCTCTCACTAGTCCTATGGACTTTGACGCACAATGTGTTTATGCTGATTTGGATGGAGCTATTCACTTTCTTTGACTACTGGAGGGAATTTGGCTCAAGGTGGAGATTGTTAAATTGTGATCCAAATTCTAGTACCGGGTTGACTAGACGTAGTACAACCGGTGTGGGCGTTGCGTTGACGTCGACGCATACGAGTACAACTCGTTTACTTGTCCTCCTCTCATGTATTGCCCTCTTATATACCCCATGTAGTCGCACCTCAGACGACCTGTCGTCTCGTGCTTGTAATACTCCTCCATCATAGTGATTGCGCCTTCATGCGTCCGTGGTTTTCTTCCACAAGGGTTTCCACGTAAAAACCACGTAAAAATCCGTGTCTCTCTTTGTCTCGTTTATTCTCGTTATTATCTAACATGTTTCAAGGCTGCGAGGGCCTCTGCATCCGGACAGTCGATGATTTGATTTTTCTTGGTTACGAACCGTGTCCAGAATTGTCTGGCCGATTCGTCTGGTTGCTGAATTATGTGGCTTAGGTCATCAGCGTCTGGTGGTCGCACATATGTGCCCTGGAAGTTATCAAGGAATGCGGCTTCTAGGTCCTCCCAACACCCAATTGATTCTGCTGGCAGGCTGTTAAGCCAATGCCGAGCTGGGCCTTTAAGCTTGAGTGGGAGGTATTTGATGGCGTGAAGATCGTCGCCGCGGGCCATGTGGATGTGAAGGAGATAGTCTCTGATCCAAACCGCGGGGTCTGTTGTGCCGTCGTAGGATTCAATGTTCACGGGTTTGAACCCTTCGGGGATTTGATGATCCATTACTTCATCTGTGAAGCATAGTGGGTGTGCGGCGCCTCTGTATTGGGCTATATCACGACGTAGCTCAAGCGAGCTTTGTCTACTATGTTCGGCCTGGCCGAAATTGCTGTATCCGGCGCAACAGTTGTCGTCACGTATCATGGGGCGCCCACGCGATCCGTAGATCTATCTTGATTGTCTTGCCTTATCCTCCAATATGTCTCGCAAGTCCGGTGCATTCCCCCGTGGCTTTGTACTTTTCAAGCGATGCCGGGGTACGGCTTTAGTGGAAGGCCTAGAGGCCTCTCTGTCGCGTCCACGAGGTGGTCGGTCGGCTGTATTGTGCACTGGTGATGTAGGTTTATATGCTTCCTCCTCTAATCGGGGCAGCAGCTTGCGTTTGGGGTAGATTTTGGAGGGGCGTTCGAGTTCATACTCTTCGGCCGCAAGGACTTCTGTCCATCTGTCGGCTAGCAGATCTTGATCAGCTCTAAGCTGTTGCTGCTTTTTCTTGAGGCTACTTGCCGTGGCCATAAGCCTGCGTTTAAAACGCTCTTGTTTGACGGGATCCTCAGGCACGACGAATTCGTCGTCGTCGAGGCTTGCCTCATCTCCGGAGGGAGGCATGTAATTATCGTCCTCTACATCTTTGTCTGCCGCTCTCTTATGAGGGCTGGCTTCTTCATCCCCCTGTGCTGAATCTTGCTGGAGGGGGTTGTCTTCGGCACTGTCCGGGGTATTATTGTCTCCAGTGCCGGAATCTCCATTAACGGTGATGTCCACCATGTATATGTCGTATGACGAGGTGGCTTTCCAGTGCCCCGTAGGCGCTGGTTCTTGGTCGTCTCCGGCATCATCGTCCATACCGTCGATGTCTTCGGAGTCGAAGTCGAGCATGTCGGTTAGGTCGTCGACAGTGTCTACAAAGTGGGTGGTGGGTGGGCTTTGAATTTCTTCGTCGTCCGCATCCCAACCGTCTTGATCGCAGTCCGGCCAGGGCTCTCCTGATAACGAGAGATACTTTAGTGAATTCAGGATGTCGCCAAAAGGCGAGTGCTGAAAGATGTCCGCAGCGGTGAACTCCATGATCGGCGCCCAATGGGATTCGATTGGCAGGGGCGCGGGAGGTTCGGAGTCTGGCGAGGAGTCCGACACCTCGGAGTCACGAGCTTCACAAGGGACAGCCCCCGAGGCGGTGTCTAGCCACCCATCCTCGATTGGCGCAGTCGGCTCCGAGTTAAGGGTCAGAGCGGACTCGTGTGCGGCCTCCAGGGCACTGTCCGGCAGCAGAGCTAGATCATGCCCATCGTGACAGTGCGGCGCGCTCGGCTGTGGCTCGAATCCGGCGAAGATCCAGTCTCCGCGGATGTCGGCCGTGAAGTTCAAGCTTCCAAATCTGACCTGATGGCCAGGGGCGTAGCTTTCAATCTGCTCCAGATGGCCAAGCGAATTGGCCCGCAGTGCAAAGCCGCCGAATACGAAGATCTGTCCGGGGAGAAAAGTCTCACCCTGGACCGCATCGTTGTTGATGATCGAAGGAGCCATCGGGCCTATAGGTGACGACACAGAGGAACTCTCAATGAAAGCACCAATGTCGGTGTCAAAACCGGCGGATCTCGGGTAGGGGGTCCCGAATTGTGCGTCTAGGCGGATGGTAACAGGAGACAAGGGACACGATGTTTTTACCCAGGTTCGGGCCCTCTCGATGGAGGTAAAACCCTACTCCTGCTTGATTGATATTGATGATATGGGTAGTACAAGAGTAGATCTACCACGAGATCAAGGAGGCTAAACCCTAGAAGCTAGCCTATGGTATGGTTGTTGTTCGTCCTATGGACTAAAACCCTCCGGTTTATATAGACACCGAAGAGGGCTAGGGTTACCCAGAGTCGATTACAATGGTAGGAGATCTACATATCCGTATTGCCAAGCTTGCCTTCCACGCCAAGGAAAGTCCCATCCGGAAACGGGACGAAGTCTTCAATCTTGTATCTTCATAATCTTGGAGTCCGGCCAATGATGATAGTTCGGCTATCCGGACACCCCCTAGTCCAGGACTCCCTCACATAGCAAGCAAGAGCATAACATGACAACAGACAGAGCTAGACGTGTTCTAGCACGGTGCTACACGCTACCGGCGAAGGGGAAAAACATCCAGTAATGTTTTCCCGAAGTTTGGCATTTTCGGGCAGACAAAACAGAGGGAAAATGTTGCATGTTTGCTATTCTAAGGGCGTGTGGCGGGCGAACAGACCACGTATTCGGATTCGTCTCGTCGTTCTGAGCAACTTTCATGTATAAAACTTTTTCATCTGAGCTACAGATTAGTTTCTATTAATTTCCAAAGTTTTAATTCATTTTCGGAATTAATAGAATTAATTTAAATAGATAAAAGCCATTACTGTGTCAGCATGACATCAGCATGATGTCATCACTCAACAGTCTGTTTGACTGGTCAAACTAGCACGTGGGTCCCGGTTGTCATTGACTAACACTAATTAACAGTTTAATTAGTTAATAAGTTAATTAGGTTAATTAACATGATTAATTAAGTTAATTAATTACATAATAATAATTATTTTTAATTTTTATTTATACATATTTCTTTTTGTTCTTTTTTTAAACAGGGGCAGGCCCCACTGGTAAGTGGCCTAGGAGGCCACGCGGGTTAACGAGCGGAGGGGCTTTGCGGGCGTGGGCACCCATGCACGCCCGAGGCCACCAGGGGGCGGCGACGCCGGCCGCGACGCGGCCAGCGCGCGGGCCGGGCGACAGCGGCGCGTGGGCGCAGGAGGGTGACGGTCGAGGACGAGGCCACGATGCAAGGCACGAGCGGGCACGGGTTCGCGCGCGCGCGTGGCGTGTAGGCGCGACGAGCCTGGGAGCACGATAGGCGGCTGTACGGGGCGAGCGGAGAGGGGGAAATAGGAGGCCGGGGGGGCTCACCGGCGTTGGAGAGCAGGGGGGCGTCGAGGCGTGGGGGAGTCCGATGGGGAGGAGGACGAAGACGAGGCGACGCCGACGAGGTGGTGGTGAGCAGCGACGGCAGTTGGCGTTGGGGCGCCTGTTTTGGTGAGGTCCTTGGGCGGCGGCGCGTCCAGATCGGGGGAGAAGGGGGCGAATGGCCCGATCCAGATCCAACAACGGGGAGAACGACGGGACGTCGAGGCGGCCTCGGCGAGGTGGCGCCGGTGTGGTGGCGTCGGGATTGGACGGCGGCGGTGTCGGGGCCAACCGCCCCGATCCAGAACCGTTCGAGGGGGAGAGAGGAGAGATGGGGATCGTGCGGGGGGGGATCGATCCAGATATTTTGGGGGAGTGGGGGATAAGGGAGAGGGAGAGGTGGTCCGGCTGGGTAGGTTGGCCAGTTGGGTCAAGGCCCTTTTTGTTTTGCTTTGTTGTTGTTTTTTGCTTAAGCCCTTTTATTTTTACTCATTTTCAATATGACAACGGAACCGACTTCGAAACAACGTGAACTTATCCACAGTAGAAATTGATGACATGGCACCATTAGCGTGATTACTGTTGCATAATTACCCGGGCGTTACAATTCTCCCCCACTACAAGAAATCTCTCCCCGACATTTAGGAGGTAGAAGGAAACAAAGCAGGGTATTCTTCACGAAGACGATCCTCGCGTTCCCAAGTGGCTTCGTCTTCAGAGTGATGCGACCACTGGACCTTGAGGAACTTGATCACCTTCTGACGTGTGTGGCGTTCAGCTTGGTCGAGAATGCGGACCAGATGCTCTTTATAGGAGAGGTCCTATTGCAACTCGAGCACTTCATGATCCACTGCATGGATTGGATCCTTGAAGCAGCGTCGGAGTTGTGACACGTGGAACACATCATGAACCTGAGAAAGGTTTGGCGGAAGCTCTAGCTGATATGCCACTTTTCCACGCCTTTCAAGAATAGTGAATGGACCAATATAGCGAGGAGCTAGCTCGCCCTTGATCCCGAAGCGGTGAGCACCCTTCATTGGTGTGACCCAAAGATAAGCCTTTTCACCAGGTTGATAGACCATGTCTTTATGATGACGGTTATAATTACTCTTTTGACGTGACTGAGCAGTCTTGAGACTCTCGCGAATGACGCAGACTTGTTCTTCAGCGTGTTGGATAATATCCGGACCGAAGAGTGGACGTTCCCCAGTTTCTGACCAGTCCAGAGGGGTTCGGCACTTTCGTCCATATAACACTTCGAAGGGGGCCATCTTCAGACTAGCTTGATAGCTATTGTTGCAGGAGAACTCAGCATACGGGAGAGATTCCTCCCATTTCTTGCCGAAGGAAATAACACAAGCTCGAAGCATGTCTTCGAGAACTTGGTTGACGCGTTCAACTTGTCCCTGAGACTGAGGGTGAAAAGCGGTGCCGAATGACAATGAGTTCCCATAGCTTCTTGGAAACTTGCCCAGAATCTTGAAGTGAATAAGCTCCCACGATTTGAGCTGATTACCAGTGAATACCGTGAAGTGAAACAATTCTGGACATATAGAGAGTTGCCAGCTGACTAGCAGTGATCATTTCTTTGACGACTAGAAAGTGTGCAACTTTAGAAAGCCGGTCAATGACGACAAGAATAGCATCATTACCTTTCTGTGATTTGGGAAATCCAGTGACGAAGTCCATTTCAACATGGTCCCATGTCCATTCAGGAATAGAGATAGGTTGCAGAGTTCCAGCAGGCCTTTGATGTTCTGCTTTGATACCACGGCAAATGTCACATTCAGCAACATAGCGAGCAATGTCTTGCTTCATGTTTGACCACCAGAATCTTTGACGAATGTCTTGGTACATATTGGTGGTACCAGGATGAATAGACAAAGGCGTATCGTGAGCTTCTCTCATAACTTCCTTAGCCATATCCAGGTTTTTCTCCTTACACGACACCATTAGGCGGCCTTTGAAGTACAAAGTGACATCATCAGCAACAGTGAAGAATGAGGGCTTTCCTTCTGCGAGATAGCGTTTAATTTTCTCAACTTGAGAGTCATATCCCTGCATTCTCTTGATGGAGTCCAAGAGATCTGGTTCGACAACCAGGATATTGAGGGAACCCTAGGAAACAACGTGCATGTTCATCTTGCAGAATTCTGGAGGAGGGGGTGCAAGTGCACCAGGAGGAACAATATGGAGGTTCAACTTTCTGAATTCTTCAACAAGCGAGGAATGAACACTACAAAAAAAAGACACATCCGTGACATTTTGGGCTGAACGAATTTTTTTTCTGTCATACATATGACACTTCTATGACGATAATTGTGACAAAACCCGGTATCATCATAGATGTGGTGGGCTCCTACTTCTATGACAAAAAATCATGACAGAAAATGGGCTTTTCGTCCTGGGCGGGCCGGAGACGCAGCTGCATGACATTCTTTGGCCGTCCATGACGGAAAAAACCATGGTAGAAGCGAGGGGGAGGAAAATTTTAGGGAGTTGCCGGTTATGGTGGGAGGTCGGGGGCCGAGCGATGCGCGTTTCTCTCGTACGCGCGTGTGTGCGAGGTGTTGGATCTAACTGAACCCGAGCGAGGCGTTGGGCTCTAACTGAACCCGAGCGATTGCACTTCAGGCTACGCATTACTGAACCCGAGCGATCGATCGATGGCTGTTAACTGAACCCGATGGAGCGACTCCTTCGCAACTGCTGCTAACTGAAGCCGATCGATTGGATGAACAGTGAGCGTTGCGCGGTTGGGGGGTGGGGGTGGGGGGAGGGGGGTTGGATGAACAGTGAGCGGTGGCATTGCCTCTGGATGAACAAGCCCCCGTGGTGTGGAGGGCTGGATGAAAAGTAGACGGTGGAGGGGTGGCCGTGGAGGGGTGGTTGAACAGTACCCCGTGGTGTGGAGGGCTGGATGAACAGTAGAAGGTGGAGGGGTGCCCATGAAGGGGTGGTTGAACAGTAGCCGGTGGAGTAGCGCGCGGTGGAGGCTGGATGAACAGGAGCCCGTGGAGGCTGGAGGAGGTCGACGGTAGCCCGTGGAGGCTGGAGGAGGTCAACGGTGGAGATGAACAGTATCCCGTGGAGTCCCGTTTTGTGGTACGCCACACCCCTCCCGATGAACAGGACCCCCGTTTCGACCGTAGGAGCGTTTCGTCCATTTTGCGGTACGCCACACCCCTCCCGATCAACAGGACCCCGTTTCGACCGTAGGAGGTCCGTTTCCTCCGTTTTGTGGTACGCCACACCCCTCCCGATCAACAGGACCCCCGTTTCGACTGTAGGAGGTCCGTTCCTCCGATTTGCTGTACGCCACACCCCTCCCGATCAACAGGACCCCCGTTTCGACCGTTGGAGGTCCATTTCCTCCGTTTTGCGGTACGTCAGGCCCCTTCCGATTAACAGGACCCCGTTTCGAACGTGGCCGGTCGAACACAAGGCCGTTTCCTCCGTTGTGCGATACGCCAGGCCTCGTTTCCATCGCCTGTTCCGTCCAAGCCTGTTGGCTCCCACGCGTTCCGTTGCCTCCCGATGAACATGACGCATTCCGTTGCCTCCCCATGAACACAGCGCATTCCGTTGCCTCCCCATGAACACGACGCATTCCGTTGCCTCCCCATGAACACGACGACGACACTATTTCTCCGTTCCAACCCAGCCATGTACGTATGCACGAGTAGGCGTTCGAGACCCTGCCCGTATGTACGTACGTGGCCGTATATTCTTTCTTGCACCCTCGCCGCTGTACGTACATGTACATGCTACGTGCGCGCTGCTACCTCTTGAGCACTGCGTTGGATTTCTCCGAAGAGGTGAGGATGATGCAATAAAGTAGCGTAAGTATTTCCCTCAGTTTTTGAGAACCAAGGTATCAATCCAGTAGGAGACCACGCACAAGTCCCTCGTACCTACACAAAACGATAGCAACTCGCAACCAACGCTCAGGGGTTGTCAATCCCTTCACAGTCACTTACGAGAGTGAGATCTGATAGAGATAATATTTTTGGTATTTTTGATAGATAGATGCAAAGTAAAAGTAAAGGCAAAGTAAAAACAAAGCAAGTAAATAAAGTGATATAGATTGATATGATGCGAATAGACCCGGGGGCCATAGGTTTCACTAGTGGCTTCTCTCAAGAGCATAAGTATTCTATGGCGGGTGAACAAATTACTGTTGAGCAATTGACAGAATTGAGCATAGTTATGAGTATATCTAGGCAATGATCATGTATATAGGCATCACGTCCAAAACAAGTAGATCGAAACGATTCTGCATCTACTACTATTACTCCACTCATCGACCGCTATCCGGCATGCATCTAGAGTATTAAGTAAAAACAGAGTAATGCCGTAAGCAAGATGACATGATGTAGAGGGATAAATTCATGCAATATGATAAAAAACCCATCTTGTTATCCTCGATGGCAACAATACAATACGTGCCTTGCAACTCTTCCTGTCACTGAGTAAGGACACTGCAAGATTGAACCCAAAGCTAAGCACTTCTCCCATTGCAAGAACTACCAATCTAGTTGGCCAAACCAAAAACATAATTCGAAGAGACTTGCAAAGATAACTCAATCATACATAAAAGAATTCAGAGAAGAATCAAATATTTTCCATAGATAATACTGGATCATAAACCTACAATTCATCGTTCTCAACAAACACACCGCAAAAAGAAGATTACATCGATTAGATCTCCACGAGAGAGGGGGAGAACATTGTATTGAGATCCAAAAAGAGAGAAGAAGCCATCTAGCTACTAGCTATGGACCCGAAGGTCTGAAGTAAACTACTCACACTTCATCGGAGGGGCTATGGTGGTGATGTAGAAGCACTCCGTGGTGGATGCCCCCTCCGACGGAGCTCCTGAACAGGCCCCAAGATAGGATCTCATGGATACAGAAGGTTGCGACGGTGGAATTAGGTTTTTGGCTCCTGTTCTGATCGTTCGGGGATACGTAGGTATATATAGGAGGAAGGAGTACGTCGGTGGAGCTCCGAGGGGCCCACGAGGTAGGGGGGCACGCCCAGGGGGGGCGCCTCCACCCTCGTGACCTCCTCGGGCACTGCTTGGAGTAGGGTCCAAGTCTCCTGGGTCACGTTCGGTTGGAAAATCACGATCCCGAAGGTTTCATTCAGTTTGGACTCCGTTTGATATTCTGTTTCTTCGAAATACTGAAAAATGCAAAAAACAACAATTCTAGGCTGGGCCTCCGGTTAATAGGTTAGTCCCAAAAGTAATATAAAAGTGGAAAATAAAGCCCAATATAGTCCAAAACAGTAGATAAAGTAGCATGGAGCAATAAAAAATTATAGATACGTTGGAGACGTATCAAGCATCCCCAAGCTTAATTCCTGCTCGTCCTCGAGTAGGTAAATGATAAAAAAGAATTCTTGATGCGGAGTGATACTTTGGCATAATTTCAATGTAAATCTTCTTAATTGTGATATGAATATTCAGATCCAAAAGATTCAAGACAAAAGTTCATATTAACACAAAAATAATAATACTTGAATCATACTAATCAAAGCAATCATGTCTTCTCAAAATAACACGGCAAAAGAAAGTTCATCCCTACAAGATAATATAGTTAGGCTATGCTTCATTTTCGTCACACAAATATGTTCCCAACTTCTATACCCCCGATGACAAGCCAAGCAATTGTTTCATACTTATATAATCTCAAACCTTTTCAACTTTCATGCAATACATGAGCGTGAGCCATGGATATAGCACTATGGGTGGAATAGAATATGATGATGGGGATTGTGTGGAGAAGACAAAAAAGTAGAAAGTCTCACATCAACTAGGCGTATCAATGGGCTATGGAGATGCCCATCAATAGATATTGATGTGAGTGAGTAGGGATTTCCATGCAATGGATGCACTAGAGCTATGAATGCTCAACAAAAGAAAACTAGTGGGTGTGCATCCAACTTTCTTGCTCACGAAGACCTAGGGCATTTGAGGAAGCCCATCGTAGGAATATACTAGCCAAGTTCTATAATGAAAAATTCCCACTAGTATAAAAAAACAACTTATGAGACTCACTACATGAGGAACAAGGTGCTACTTTGAAGCACAATATATGAGACTCACTACATGAAGAACAAGGTGCTACTTTGAAGCACAAGTGTGGAAAAAGAGATAGTAGCATTGCCCTTTTTATATATTTTTTTGGGCCTTTCTTTTTTCTTTTTGGACTTTCTCTTTTTTTTTATTTGGGCAATTCTCTAATAATGATGATCATCACACTTTTATTGATTACAACACAAGGACTACAACTCAAAACATAGAACAAGATATGACTCTATATGAATGCCTCCGGCGGTGTACCGGGATGGTGCAATGAATCAAGAGTGACATGTATGGAAAATAATGCATGGTGGCTTTGCCACAAATACGATGTCAACTACAAGATCATGCAATGGCAATATGACAAAAGTAATGTATGTCATGATGATGGTGGTGGAAGTTGCATGGCAATATATCTCGGAATGGCTATGGAAATGCCATGATAGGTAGGTATGGTGGCTGTTTTGAGGAAGATATAAGGAGGTTTATGTGTGATAGAGCGTATCGTATCACGGGGTTTGGATGCACCGGTGAAGTTTGCGCCAACTCTCAAGGTGAGAAAGGGCAATGCACGGTACCGAAGAGGCTAGCAAAGGTGGAAAGGTGAGAGTGCGTACAATCCATGAACTCAACATTAGTCAAAAGAACTCATATACTTATTGCAAAAATTTAGAAGTCATCAAAAATTCAAGTACTACACGCATGCTCCTAGGGGGATAGATTGGTAGGAAAATACCATCGCTCGTCCCTGACCGCCACTCATAAGGATGCACAAGCCAGGTACACTTCATGTTTCAAATTTGTTACACAACTTTAACCATACGTGCATGGTACGGGACTTGCAAACTTCAAAACAAGTATTTATCAAATTCATAATCACCCAACTAGCACGACTTTGATATTATCACCTCCATATCTCAAAACAATTATCAAGCATCAAACTTATCTTAGTATTCAATTCACTCAAAAGAAAGTTTCACATATCTTGAACACCAAGTATATTAACATTAAGCAAATTACTATGCTATTAAAGACTCTCAAAATAATCTAAGTGAAGCATGGGAAATCAAATAGTTTCTTTGAAACAAATCCACCACCGTGCTCTAAAAGATCTAAGTGAAGTACTAGAGCAAAAATTATCACGCTCAAAAGATATAAGTGAGGCACTATGAGCAAAACTATCAAGCTCAAAAGATATAAGTGAAGCACATAGAGTATTCTAACAAATTCCAATTCATGTATGGATCTCTCAAAAGATGTGTACAGCAAGGATGATTGTGGTATACTAACAAGCAAAGACACAAATAATACAAGACGCTCCAAGCAAAACACATATCATGTTGGTGAATAAAAATATAGCTCCAAGTAAATTACCGATGGAAGTGGACGAAAACAGGGGATGCCTTCCAGGGCATCCCCAATCTTTGAATTTTTGGTGTCCTTGGATTATCTTGGGGGTGCCATGGGCATCCCCAAGCTTAGGCTCTTGCCACTCCTTGTTCCATAATCCATCAAAAGAATTCACCCAAAACTTGAAAACTTCACAACACAAAACTCAACAGAAATCTCGTGAGCTCCGTTAGAGAAAGAAAACAAAAGACTACTTCAAGGTAATGTAATGAACTCATTCTTTATTTATATTGGTGTTAAACCTACTGTATTCCAACTTCTCTATGGTTTATAAACTAATTTACTAGCCATAGATTCATCAAAATAAGCAAACAACACACGAAAAATAGAATCTGTCAAAAACAGAACAATCTGTAGCAATCTGTGACTAACGCAAACTTCTGGAACTCTAAAAATTCTACCAAAATAGAAAGTCCTGGACAATTTGTTTATTGATCACCATCAAGAAGAATCAACGCAAAATCACGTTCCTGTGATTTATCATAACTAAATTCGTGCGTGCAAAGTTTCTGTTTTTAAGTAGAATCAAATCAACTATCATCGTAGGTTATCCTATAGGTCCTACTTGGCACAAACATTAATTAAAACATAAAACCACATCCAAACAGAAACTAGATGGATTATTTATTCCTAAATAGAAGAAAAAACAAAAAAACACAAAATAAAATTGGGTTGCCTCCCAACAAGCGCTATGGTTTAACGCCCCTTGCCAGGCATAAAAGCAAGGATAGATCTAGGTATTGCCATCTTTGGTAGGAAATCGATAAGTGGCTCTCATGATAGATTCATATGGTAATTTTATTTTCTTTCTAGGGAAATGAAAATCCATACCCTTCTTTAAGGGAAATTGGAATCTAATATTCCCTTCCTTCATATCAATAATTGCACCAATCGTTCTAAGGAAAGGTCTACCAAGAATAATAGGACATGAAGGATTGCAATCTATATCAAGAACGATAAAATCTACGGGCACATAATTCCTATTTGCAACAATAAGAACATCATTAATTCCTTCTTCCCATAGGTTTTTTAATAGTGGAATCCGCAAGATGCAAGTTTAGAGAGCAATCATCAAAATCACGGAAATCTAGCAAATCATATAAAGTTTTGGGGATAGTAGAGACACTAGCACCCAAATCACACAAAGCATGAAACTCAAAATCTTTAATTTTAATTTTAATAGTAGGTTCCCACTCATCATAGAGTTTTCTAGGGATATAAACTTTCAACTAAAGTTTTTCTTCATAAGATTGCATCAAGGCATCAACAACATGTTCGGTAAAGGCCTTATTTTGACTATAAGCATGAGGAGAATCTAGCACGGATTGCAACAAGGAAATACAACCAACAAAAGAGCAATTTTCATAATTAAATTCCTTGAGATCCAAAATAGTGGGTTTAGCAACATCACGGTTTCTATTTATTTCAATCCCACTTTCATCAATTTCATCATCAAGATCTAGAAACTCCGAATTCTTAGAACGCCTTCTAGGTAAAGGAAGATAATCTTCAGATTCATCAAGATTCATATTGCAAAACAAAGATTTAATGGGAGACACATCAATAACTTTTAGATCTTCATCTTGATTTTCATAGGAATTCGGTTTAGCGGCCATCTTATTGACTAAGGTAGCTTGCATATCCGAAATTTCAGCGGTCATCTTTTCAAGACGAGCAATTTGGGCCCTTATACCATCAAATTCTTTAGACATATCATCGAGTTCTTTATTCATAAAGCTCATAAAACTTTTTTCTTCCTTAAGTTCGTTTCTAAAGAAATTATTGTGCTCAAATTGCAAAACCATAAACTTTCTAACATTGCTTTTGATTTCCTCTAGCCTTTTAAGGTGAAGGTCACCAAATCTAGGTAGAGCCATCGCAACAAATAGGCAAACGGGAAAGAGAGGTGGAGATTGGGAAAGAGAGGGCAAATAAAACGGCAAGGGTGAAGTGGGGGAGAGGAAAACGAGAGGCAAATGGCAAATAATGTAATGCGAGAGATAGGGATTGCGATGGGTACTTGGTATGGTTGACTTGCTTGCGTGAGCCTCCCCGGTAACGGCGCCACAAATTCTTCTTGCTACCTCTTGAGCACTGCGTTGGATTTCCCCGAAGAGGAGAGCATGATGCAGTAAAGTAGCGTAAGTATTTCCCTCAGTTTTTGAGAACCAAGGTATCAATCCAGTAGGAGACCATGCACAAGTCCCTCGTACCTACACAAAACGATAGCAACTCGCAACCACGCTTAGGGGTTGTCAATCCCTTCACGGTCACTTATGAGAGTGAGATCTGATAGAGATAATATTTTTGGTATTTTTGATAGATAGATGCAAAGTAAAAGTAAAGGCAAAGTAAAAACAAAACAAGTAAATAAAGTGATATAGATTGATATGATGAGATTAGACCCGGGGCCATAGGTTTCACTAGTGGCTTCTCTCAAGAGCATAAGTATTCTACGGCGGGTGAACAAATTACTATTGAGCAATTGACAGAATTGAGCATAGTTATGAGTATATATAGGCAATGATCATGTATATAGGCATCACGTCCAAAACAAGTAGATCGAAACGATTCTACATCTACTACTATTACTCCACTCATCGACCGCTATCCGACATGCATCTAGAGTATTAAGTGAAAACAGAGTAACGCCGTAAGCAAGATGACATGATGTAGAGGGATAAATTCATGCAATATGATAAAAACCCCATCTTGTTATCCTCGATGGCAACAATACAATACATGCCTTGCAACTCTTTCTATCACTGAGTAAGGACACCGCAAGATTGAACCCAAAGCTAAGCACTTCTCCCATTGCAAGAACTACCAATCTAGTTGGCCAAACCAAAAAGATAATTCAAAGAGACTTGCAAAGATAAATCAATCATACATAAAAGAATTCAGAGAAGAATCAAATATTTTCCATAGATAATACTGGATCATAAACCCACAATTCATCGGTCTCAACAAACACACCGCAAAAAGAAGACTACATCGAATAGATCTCCACGAGAGAGGGGGAGAACATTGTATTGAGATCCAAAAAGAGAGAAGAAGCCATCTAGCTACTAGCTATGGACCCAAAGGTCTGAAGTAAACTACTCACACTTCATTGGAGGGGCTATGGTGATGATGTAGAAGCCCTCCATGGTGGATGCTCCCTCCGGTGGAGCTCCGGAACAGGCCCCAAGATGGGATCTCGTGGATACAGAAGGTTGCGGCGGTGGAATTAGTTTTTTGGCTCCTATTCTAATTGTTCGGGGATACGTAGGTATATATAGGAGGAAGGAGTACGTCGATGGAGCTCCGAGAGGCCCACGAGGTAGGGGGGCGCACCTAGGGGGCACCCTCCACCCTCGTGACCTCCTCGGGCACTGCTTGGAGTAGGGTCCAAGTCTCCTGGCTCACGTTTGGTTGGAAAATCACGATCCCAAAGGTTTCATTCCGTTTGGACTCCATTTGATATTCTGTTTCTTCGAAATACTAAAAAAGGCAAAAAACAACAATTCTGGGCTGGGCTTCCGGTTAATAGGTTAGTCCTAAAAGTAATATAAAAGTGGAAGATAAAGCCCAATATAGTCCAAAACAATAGATAAAGTAGCATGGAGCAATCAAAAATTATAGATACGTTGGAGAGGTATCACACGCCTCTACTACGACACGTGCGCGCCTCTACATCCACCAGTAGATATGTACGTACACGTTCGCGACCAAAATGACAACGCTACATGATAATCCCCAAGTGCAGGGAATCATCGTAGCAATTCCCAAAGGTGGAAGTGATAAGTATGGAGTGTCGAACCCACAAGGAGCCAAAGGTAAGATCAATATTCTCTCAAGCCCTATCTGCCACAGATACGACTCTACGTGCACCGAACGTTTGCTTCCAACTAGAAACAAGAAATAAAACTGTGTTGTGGGTATAAAGAGGATAACTTTGTATGATATCGGAGAGCTAAAATATAAAAGTAGGTGCTGTTATCATAAAGTTAGAATATATTACTAAATAATATAAATAGCGAGTGTGGAATAATGGTGGATCGATGTGCGGAATTGTCCTAAGCAATTGTTAACAA
This sequence comes from Triticum aestivum, assembly GCF_018294505.1. Lineage (NCBI taxonomy): Eukaryota > Viridiplantae > Streptophyta > Magnoliopsida > Poales > Poaceae > Triticum > Triticum aestivum. The sequence goes on along the minus strand of NC_057804.1, from coordinate 133,042,780 downwards.
GATCGATAGTTGTCATTGCAATTTCATTTGAGGGAGAGGCATAAACTAACATACTTTTCCTACTTGGATCATATGCACTTATGATTGGAACTCTAGCAAGCATTCGCAAATACTAAAGATTCATTAAGGTAAAACCCAACCATAGCATTAAAGCATCAAGTCCTCTTTTATCCCATATGCAACAACCCCCTTACTCGGGTTTGTGTTTCCGTCACTCACGCAACCAACTATAAGAGAATCATGCACGTATTGCAACACCCTACAGCGGGAATCCCTCACGCTTGTGCCACACGGAGGGCACCATAGGACAACACCAATAATAAAACATACAACTCGTACCAATCTAGATCATCAATCAACCCAAAGACAAGAGATATCTACTCAAAACATCATAGGATGGCAACACATCATTGGATCATTATATGTAGCATAAAGCACCATGTTCAAGTAGGGATTACAGCGGGGTGCGGGAGAGTGGACCGCGTAAATGAGGTGAGGATGGTGATGATGATGGTGATGTTGATGAAGACGATCACCGCGGTGATGATTCCCCTCCTGATGGCACTCCGGTGCCACCAAGAGAGAGGAGGAGAGGTTCTCCCCCTTGTGCTTCCTCCTCCATGGCTTCCCCCCTCTGGTCCTTGGCCTTCATGGCGATGATGGCCCCTCCGAGATCCTCCTCCATGGCCTCCGGTGATGATGGCTCCCTCCGGCAGGGTGCCAGAGAGGGCCTAGATTGATTTCTCGTGGCTATAGAGGCTTGCGGCGGCGGAACTTCTGATCTAGGTTAATTCCCGAAGGTTTCTCTATTTATAGGAATTTTTGGCGTTGGTTTCACGTCAGGGAGGTCTCCGGGCTGTCCATGAGATAGGGGGCCGCGCCCTAGGGGCGGGCGCGACCCCCACTCTCGTGGGCAGCCCGGGACTCTTCTGGCCCAACTCCGATGCTCCGTGGTATTCTTTTAGTCCATAAAAAATCCTCAAAAATTGGCATGTCAATTGGACTCCGTTTGGTATCCCTTTTCTATAAAACACAAAAACAAGGAGAAAACAGAAACTGGCACTGGGCTCTAGGTTAATAGGTTAGTCCCAAAAATCATATAAAATGACATATAAATGCATATAAAACATCATAGATGAATAATGTAATAGCATGAATACTTCATAAATTATATATACATTGGAGACGTATCACTACGTACGCTTCGACCAGGTGGGTCCCAACTGTCAGGCACTTCCTTGCGTGCAAAGATGTAGCTGGTGGGTCCTAGCAGTCAGGGGGCGAATCGTTTTTTTTTTGCCTGGACTCACTTCCTTGCGTGCGAAGATGTAGCCGGTGGGTCCCAGCAGTCAGGGGGACGAATTGTTTTTTTCATGAAATACGATGGCTCGTCCGGTGGGTCCCCGCTGTCAGGTGGAGGAATAATTATTTTGCACGTAATAAGGAGGCAATTCCTTGCTGCGGCCGTGTACCAAGCTGTCAGCCTCTCCACGTACAGTCCATGTCCGATGGAAGTCGTTCCTTGACCACGTTGACCACGCCGCGCCGAGAGCACCAGGGCGATGGACGACGGCGAGGCCTAGGAAGGGGACGACGTGGAGCCGGGGAAGACGCGACAGTGGATGCCCACGCGTAGAGGAGTACGAGGGTTCACTGGTTCGCTGCGGTGTGAGGCTGCCGTCGCCGCAGAATAACAGGGGGTGTGGGTGAGTGGAGGGATGGCCTGGCCAGCGGTGGGAGTAGTAGGGGGCGGTGAGGCCTCCGCCACATCGTAGCCGGCCACGGGAGGTAGGAGCACGAGGCACGACTGATGCTGGTTTGGGAGGCTGGAGCAAGAAGACCAGAGGTTGAAGAAGCACTACGGCCGTTGGATGGACATCGTACGATCACTGGAGCTAGAATCATGCTTATTGACTAAGTTGACAAAGCCCTCCGTCCCCGTCAACTTAGTAGGCCCACAAGTCAGCCTACCACTATACTGGGTCCTAGCTAACAGGCGGAGTATTCCATTTTTTGTGCGTAATAAGGAGGCACTTCCTTGCGTGCGAAGATATAGCTGGTGGGTCCGAGCTGTCCGCAGCAGTAATGGTTTTTTCACGAAATACAGAGGCCCTTTCGGTGGGTCCCTGATGTCAGGTGGAGGAATCATTATTTTGCGTGTAATAAGGAGGCATTTCCTTGCGTGCAGCCGTGGACCCAGCTGTCGGCCTCTCCATGTACAGTCCACTTCAGATGCATGTCAGTCGTTGACCACGTTGACCAGGCCGCGCCGAGAGCACCAGGGCGGTGTACGACGGCGAGGCCTAGGAAGGGAACGACATAGAGGCAGGGAAGACTCGGCAGTTGTTTCCCACGCGGAGGGGAGTACGACTGAACGAGGGTTTACTGGTTCGTCTACCGTCGCTGGAGAATAACAGGAGGTGTGGGTGAGTAGAGGGATGGCTAGGCCAATGATGGGAGTACGGTGGGGCGGTGAGGCCTGCGCGGAAGCACAGCCGGCCGCGGGGAGGAGGGAGCAGGCAGTCCCGCTGGCGCTTGTTTGAGCGGCTGGAGCAGGAAGAGCAAAGATTGAAGAAGCATGACGGCCGTTGGATGGCCATCCAACAGTCACTGCTTGTGCGTCAACCTTTTTTTAGGAAAGCCTCAAATCTGTGGAAAACATCATACAACCCATCTGCCATTATTTCTAATAATTTACAGTCCATTTGCTAATTCTTAAGGTTTTTTTGGAGCCCATATTCTTTTTGTTAGCATTACAGCCCATACTGTGGCCACGGTTAAAAAATTATACAAAATTTTGCATATTTCGGTGCGGTCCGAACTGTTTTTAATCCCAAAATTTCGACTCACATTCGAACTGATTTTAAAAATAAATGTATATCAATCACTGTTCAAGATATCTTCCGATATTCCGATAAATCGGCCGATTTATCGCTTACCGTGGTCTGACCGATAAGATAAATCGGCCGATAAATCAGCCGATATGGTGATAAATCGGCCGATATGCCGATAAACTTGCCGATTTACCCCTTATCATAGGTCGACCGATAAGTTCCCGATAAGCGATATCCCCAACATTGATATCAATATAAAATCCAACAAATTCTCCACGCATAAAAATTAATGTAATTTAAAATCTCAAAACAAAAAAAGATATTTGAAACTAATTACCAGTTTGATGTGTTTTAAAAATGTACAGCCCATTTCTCATTACTGATGGGACATTTTCTCGTCCAGCCGAATGAAAGCTCTCCTCGTCTTGAAAGATTTGCAGCCCAACAGGCCTGACAAAGTGACTTACTTGGCAAATCACAAAAAACTGGGCTATGGCCGTGGACCCAGCTGTCAGCCTCTCCACGTACAGTACTCTTCCGATGGAAGTCATTCCTTGACCATGTTGACCACGCCGCACGGAGAGCACCGCGGCGGTGGACGACTGCGAGGCCTAGGAAGGGGACGACGCGGAGCCGGGGAAGACGCGGCAGTGGAAGCCCGCATGGAGAGGAGTACGAGGGTTCACTGGTTCGGCTACGGTGTGAGGCTGCCGTCGCCGCAGGGCCTGGCCAGCGGTGGGAATAGTAGGGGCGGTGAGGCCTCCGCGGCAGCACAACCGGCCACGGGAGGCAGGAGCATGAGGCATGACCGACGCTGGTTTGGGCGGCTGGAGCAAGAAGACCAGAGGTTGAAGAAGCACTACGGCCGTTGGATGGACAACGTACGGTCACTGGAGCTAGAATTGTTCATATTGACTAATTTGACAAAGCCCTTCATCCCCGTCAACTTAGTAGGCCCACAAGTCAGCCTCCCACCAAGGTGGGTCCCAGCTAGCAGGGGGACTATTCATTTTTTGTGCGTAATAAGGAGGCACTTCCGGTGGGTCCGAGCTGATAGCGAGGGGGACATTTTTTTCGCGAAATATGGTGGCCCGTCAGGTGGGTCCCAGCAGTCAGGGGGCAAACGTTTTTTTCGCAAAATACGGTGGCCCGTCCAGTGGGTCCCTGCTGTCAGTTGGAGGAATCATTATTTTCCGCGTAATAAGGAGGCACTTACTTGCTGCGGCCATGGACCCAGCTGAGACTCTACATGTATAGTATACTTCCAATGGAAGTCGTTCCTTGACCACGTTGACCTCGCCGGGTTCCGTTGCATGCATGCGTCCATGGGCGTGGTGCATCCCACTGTCAGCCTCTCACGTACAGTCATCTTCCAATGACTCTCGGTTGTTGACCACGTTGACCACACCGTGCCGAGTGCACCCAGACTGGAACGACCCGGAGATGGGGAAGACAGGACAGTGGAGTCGTAGATGGAGAGGAGTGGTAAAATTCACTGGTTTGGGTGCACGGCAGCACAGCCGCGGTGCATGGGAGACAGGAGCAAGAACAGAGGTTGAAGAAGGAGCACGGCTGTTGGATTAACATTCAACGGTCCAGCTGCTAGAATCATTTGTTGATTAAGTTGACAAAGCCGTGCGTACACGTCCTCTTAGTAGGCCCACAAGTCAGTCACCAAATCTGACGGGTCCCAGCTGTCAACGGGATGAATAATTTTTTTGCAAAATAAGGAGGCACTTCCTTCCGTGCAAAGATACAGCCGATGGGTCCCAGCTGTCAGGTGGAGGAAACATTTTTTTAGCTTAATAAGGAGGAACTTTCCTTGCATGCGACCATGGACCTCGTGGGTCCCAGCCGTCAGGCTCTCCACGTACAGTCCTCTTCCAATGACTCTCGTTTGTTGACCACGCCGCACCGAACACAGCGAGGCGCTGGACGACGGCGAGGCCCCGGACGGGAATGACTCGAAGATGGGAAAACGCGGTAGTGGAGTCACAGATTGAGAGGAGGAGAAGGGTTATAACTGGTTCTGTTGCGGCGTGGGGCTGTAGTCTGTGGAGAATAACAGGAGGTGTCGAGGGGTGGAGGGATAGCCTGGCCGGCGGTGGGGTAGCGCTTCGCAGCGATGCGTTCTAAACAGAGCCGCTAGCCGCCGGAGGCCGGACCAGGCGGTCCTGGCGACGCTGGAGGAAGAAGGCGAGAGATTGAAGGTGCTGCCGGCCATTGGATATAAATCCAATGGTTGTGGATGACACAATCATTTGTTGGCCAAGTTGACAATGCCCTGCGTAGGCTTCAACCTATTGGCCCACATGTCAGCCTGCAAAAATGTGGCATATATTTTCACTCATGTTTTCTAGAATGTACAGTCCATTTGCTGGGCTGGGTGAACAAATAATTTTGCGTCAATCAGGCCCATTTATATTTTCTAAGAAATCCCAGCCCATTTGCACTTCCTTGAAATACACGTATTAGGTGGGCTCGTTATATATATAATGTTATGTTAGAAGGAGCAATTAATATCAAAGAATAAACTGGAGAGGCACATTATATATATATATAATTAAGAAATTAGCGAGTTATTGCTCAAAATAAAAATGAGCGGGTTATTATTAAATTGGTCCTTAAAATCTTCGCAAGCTTTTGTACACAATCACCGGGATTCTCCTTGCCTATGAGTCAAAAACAACCAGGATTTTCCGTTAAACATTTATTTTATAAGTTAATAACACGTGGGATGTTTTTATAATGTATATATAAGTCTCTATAAAATATATGATAATAGTAATAATATAAATATATATAATGTGGTTAGAAGGGAAAACATAAATTGGACACATCATTACTTTTATAAGAGACCTCCGTTTTATACCCGACAGTAGGCATACTAACAAGTTCACACACAAATACAACAGAAAAGGTAAACATTCATATCAAACTTAGGTTCACAGGACACGTTCATATTCATAGCCAACATTCACTATCAACAACTCAAAAGATTCATATATACACAAGCTCAGCATATCTATGCATCCAAATGATTGATAGATCACACGACAATATTCATACATAATTCACAAAAAGATTCAGATATACACATGTTCAGTATGTTTATGCATCCAAATGATTGAGAATATGATCCATGGAGGAACTTTAATTACCTAGGGTACAGACTGGTAAATGGTGTTCAATCGGAGGTACTTCTTGCTAAAATTAGTTCTTGTACGAGTAAACTTTCGAGTACATAAGAGGCAGCACAGACAGTCTGAACTTTGCTTGTAGGTTTATCCTCAAATAGTGGCCTCGTGCCGAGGGAGGTTTGAGCAACTTGGCCACTACTTTCATCCAACTACTTTACTGGCTCATCTTGGTCCTGTATCTCGCCAAAATTCTACATTGCAGACGAGAAAGGAGGCGGTTGAGAAAATGAACCACCCAAATTTTTTGTGCAGTTCAATTGAAATGGAGCATCCTTGGCGTGCAGACTGATTAAGTGCGGGATGAATATACGCGTCAACCAACTTGTCTGGAATCTTTAGACTCCATGCCATATAGTTCGCTACCATATGTGCCGATAACCAAAAGGCACAAGTTGGGACCAAAGATTGGACTGCGTTTTTCTGGGCTATGCACCAAGAAATATTTTTTGCGTTCACTCTCCTAATACTTGGAGTTTGACAATTGGTTGACGCCGGTTGATACTTGAATGAATATAGGCACTTCTTGTCAACATCGATGCTTGTATGAGTGAACTTTGGAGTACATAGCAGCATCATAAGTACCTGTCCATCTGATCATTTTTTGCAGTTCTACTGAAATCACCCGATGTAATGATTTGCCTGCGAGTTCAGGCTCCAAATTACTCCTTTATGAAATCGGCAAACAGTAGCACAATACCAAATTACCAATACATATGACAGGCACAATAATCAGGATAAAGACCAGTACCAACCTGTGTGATGTAGCATATCAATTACTATTTCCTTTGACTGGAAGCCGAGATAAGCCAAGCGACTGACAGCAAAGGAAGAAAGCAAGCGGAGATTAGCGACTGACAGGAAAGGACGGAAGCTGTCGAGGCAATGAAGCACCCAAAGTTTTTGTGCAGTTCCACCAAAAATCGAGCATCCCTGTTGGCACATATATTGAGAGAGTGAGATTACTGTAATAGTGGGACTAGTTGATGAAACATACACTAACAAATAGAAGCACCCTCATTATCTTAATGGGTAAAGTTAGCAACATAGTAGTCTTGCTTAAAGAGAGGTATTAGTTTATTTAATTAGTGCCAATTATCTCAACTCAACACTCAAAGCATTGCCATTTATCATAGGTTGCAAAACTTAAAAGTGCAAAGATAAAGGAGCTTCTCATGATAGTAGCACGATACAAATAGAGATGACAGCAAACTAATATGGATGAAGGGCTTAGGCCCGTACCAACCTGAGAAAAAAAGCTTATTCATGTAGTCCCATAAGAGATGATAAAGCACTCACTGGAATCACACAATAGTATATATTTTTGTGCACTTCAAATGTATGGTTGAAATCACTCTTGTTTACCAGTGCTGAGATTCTATCGAAAGATTATCAAGAACTTCCAGCAGAGTTAAAGCACTGGCTGGGATACAGTTCATTGTATTGTCTTGTGTAGTTCCACCAAAATGTATGATTGGCACAACATGATCCCTATTTGCACAAATAGGAACAAGGTGAAACCTTCATTAGCTTAGTGAGAAAGGATAGGAAGACATTAGCATATTACTCAAACAGTAGCATCAAATTCATGATGGACAGTACGCAAAACATTGCCTCATTGAACCAATGGCAATAAATTGACATGCAAAACAATAGCGCTATTATGTCATGACACTAATAATATTCCCTCCCTGCTCCACCACATGATTCACCTCCATAGACAAACATTCACACGTACATGATTCAGCATAGGGTCCTACTAAAGATTTGTTTAACTCCAACAGGAAAATTAAGCAGTAATAAATTAGTGGTACTTAAGTACTCCTAATTAATTAAGTGAGACAGCAGAAGTGGAAGGGCTCCCTGGAGGATCGTCTCACATGTAAGGTAGTCGTTGCCGGAGCCCTTGAATAGCCTCGACTGAGGCCTCTGGCTTCAGCAAGATTGCCTTGGCACTGTTTATTCTTCTTCTTCTTCCTCTTCATGCTCTGTTTCTCTTTCTCCTCACCAGTTGGTGAAACCAAGTACATGATTGGCCTTCTAATTCAGAATTGGTTTTGTCAGTGAGGGAGTACAAGTTTACTAGTAAAAACAACATTATTTTCTCATGGCAGTCGGAAAATAGAGATGAACACATGCATTAAATATCATTCTTACCTAAAGGAAGGTTATGGCACCAATATGGATGATGAGGATTGGAACACAGATCTCCCTTTGTGCCGTTCCACCAAAATGAACCAACTGTTCCATTCTGACATTCCAGTTAAATAGCACAAAAGTCACTTCTTTTAAGAAGAGTTTTGTGCAGTGCACCAAAAAGTCACAACAGCAACTAGGTGAATTGGATATCCCTGTTTGCACAAAAAGGCACAGAGGAAATAGTCAGAGTCTCAAACAATTACAGGCAAAAACATTTGGCTAAACTTGTCAGAGTCTCAAACAATTACAGGCAAAAACAGTGGCATGGCTTCATTTTTTTTTTGAGGAACCAGGACAGTGGGAGAGGCTCCCACTGTCATATATATTAATAATTATAACAAATTACAAGGAGTAGTTACATCATGTACATGTCTCTCCCCATCTCACTTTGGAGAGGGGATGGAAAAGTTCTAAGGAGTACAATTAATCAGAGGGCAGGGAGTCTAAAAGCAAGAAGATGAATTCCTTCTTGTTATCTTTAACCCTATATTGGAGGAGGCTAAACCCTTCTCTGAATCTGGCTAGCCAGGAGTGGTAGGAGGGGACGATATTTCTAAAAAGTTTGTTGTTCCTTTCCTTCCAAATGCTCCAGGATGCTTGAAGGATGATTTCCATGAACAAAGGCCTGCCCCAAATGATTTTAGCTTGCTCTAGCCAGGACAATCTAGTGGCCTGATCTCCAGGGTCTATCCCAAAGGTTGACCAGCAGCTTCTGCTAAAAGGGCAAGTTAGGATCAAGTGATCAATGTCTTCTTCTTTTTGGCCACATAGTAAGTAGTTCAGGTTTGTGCCAATGTTATAGTGTCTTCTCTTCAACATGTTTCTGGTGTTTAATCTGTCTGACAACATAAGCCATCCAAAGACCTTTAGTTTAGCAGAGACTCTTGATTTCCATAGCCAGTGGTAAGTTTTATGGGCCTTCATATCCCTGAAGCAGAATTTGTAGTATTTGCTTGCAGAGAAGTCAGGTCCTTTCCAAGGGTAAGACCAAATATCCTTTGCATTTTGGTTGTTATCCAAAGTAATGTGAGCTACCAACCCTTGCATGTCTTGTACTTCCTGTAATGCTTGTGAGGATAGTGGTAGAAAGAATGCCTGTTCCAAAGATGTTATCGATAAGAATTCTTGGACTGAACAATCTTCATTTCTGACATAAGAAAATGCTCTAGGATGTGTATTAGAAAGAACTTCCTCCAACCACAGATCTTTCCACATGAGAACATTGTTTCCACAGTTCACTGTAACTTTGGAGATGCCTCTAAAAATAGGAGTAAGCTTGAGAATGTCCCTCCACCAGAATGAACCACATGGATCTGAGGCGTGTGGTATTTTGTTGGTATAGTATGTGGACCAGATCAGTTCTACCCAAGGTAGGTCTAGACGGTTGTAAAACTTATGTAAATACTTTAGAAGCAGAGCATCACTTTGCATTTTGAGGTTAATGATTCCAAGCCCTCCACTCTGCTTGGGTCTACAAACTCTGTCCCAGGCCGCCAAAGAGTTGCATTTTCCCCCTGTTCTGTCTTCTTTGTCCATAGACATCTCCTTCTTAGTTTGTCTAGGAGCTCAAGGATTTTTGGAGGGAATCGTAGTGTGCAGAGTGCAAAAATAATGAGTGAGGTGATGACCGTGTTTAGAAGGGAGAGTTTGGATCCATATGACATCAGAGACAATGTAGAAGTGAGTCTTCTTTCCATATTGCAGACAATGGGCATTAGGTCCTGGACCGAAGGTTTTGAAGTACCAAGTGGTAATCCAAGGTATGTGAATGGCATCTTGCCAATTGTGCATCCAAAGATAGCGGCAAGATCTGTACTTAGGGCATCATCGCAGTTGATTGGAATCAAAGTGGATTTATGAAAGTTAATTTTGAGGCCAATGGAGGTTGCATAATCAGTGAGAATGTTTTTCATTGTATGAGCTTGATCATGGCAGGCCGGCATGATGATAATAGTGTCATCCGCGTATTGGATGACAGGGTAATCGTTTTGGTTTTGCCGAGGGAAAGGTAGATGGAGTAGGCCATGTTTGAAGGCATCATTAATGGCTGCTTGCAGTAGATCAGCCGCAAGAACAAAAATTAGGGGAGAAAGTGGATCACCCTGTCGAACCCCACTTTTGCAGATAAATTGTCTGCCCGGAATTCCATTCAATAGGACAGAAGATTTGCCAGAAGAGAACAAAGATTTGATCCAAGAAAGCCATTTGTCATTGAATCCCATGTGTTTCATTATTTCCAGCATTGCATCATGCTCAATGGTGTCAAATGCTTTAGCGAAATCCAGTTTAAGGAGCACAATCTTCTTTTTTGAGTTTTGGCACTGGTGTATGTACTCAAATGCCCAAGCAAGACAGTCCTGGATTGCTCTTCCTTTGATGAATCCATATTGATTCCTATGTATAATTTTCAGAATGAGCTTTTGCAGTCGATTAGCTAGTAGCTTTGTGATTACTTTGAGACAACAGTTAAGTAGAGTGATAGGTCTAAAGTCATTCACTGTAGCTGGGGAGGCAATTTTAGGGATCAAGGTGATGTAGCCTTCATTAATGCTTTCGAGGTTTAAGGTTCCAGCATGGAATTGATCACATAAATTGTAGAAGTCTTCCTTAATGATCTGCCAACATGACTTAAGAAATATTCCTGTGAAGCCATCTGGGCCTGGTGCTCTGTCTGCTGGCATTTCTTTAATGACATTGTCAATTTCCTCTCTGGAGAAAGGAGCTGTTAATTGATCTAGATCATTCCTCTTTTTTATAATGTTTGCAAGGTTAAACTTCATTTGGTATTCTCCTGAGGTTCCCAATCTCTGTTTGAAACTTTGGTAAATTAAAGCTTCTTTCCCAATATGATCTTCAACTGTTGCACCATTATCTAGTTGAAGAGAGGCAATATTGTTCCTTCTATACCTCTCAGAAGCCATGGCCTTGAAAAATTTTGGGTCTTCATCACCAAATTTTGCCCATCTGATAGTGCATCTCTTTCTCCAATATTGCTTTTGATACTCCAATAGTCTGAGTAAATGATTTTTGAGAATTCTTCTGAAGTTTCTCTCTTGGATTGTGAGATTTCTTTTGTTTTCCAGAGAGTCTAGGTTAGCCAGTGCTGAATTAGAGTTAGCAATAGCCGAAGCTAGCTTTGAAATTTTTTACTCCAATTTTTGAGCGCATATCTAAGTGTTTTAAGTTTCCTGGATATTATGGTGGCATAGTTATCTGAAGGTACATGTTTGTTCCAGGAGGCAGCAACTAAGTCCATAAAACCAGGATGTTGGATCCAATAAGACTCAAACCTGAAAAGGTTGCTTCTAGGTATGTTTGTTTCAATGGAGATGACACATGGTATGTGGTCTGAAACTGGTTTAGCGAGAGGTTTTACAATGGTGTTTGGGTATGTAATAGTCCAGTTAGTTGAGGTGAAGAACCAATCCAATTGTTCAAGCAATGGATCTTCCTGCATGTTACTCCAAGTAAAAGTTCTGCCTTTGAGTGGGAGTTCAATCAGACCTTGTGTTCGAATGAAATCGTTGAAAGTGATCATATCATTAATGTTTCCACCAGGTTTATTTCGATTAGCAGGGCTACGGATGTAGTTGAAGTCCCCAACAAGGAGCCAATCTTCATTAGAGGGAATATTAAGATTAAGTAGCCAGCTAGTATAATCAATCCTGGAATCACCTTGACAGGGGCCATATATATTTACCAAAGTCCACATTTGGGCAGATTGGGTGGATTGAAATTTAGTGACAAGAGCAAATTCTTCTTCAATTAGAACCGTGCCAGTAAAGATAGCACTATTCCATAAGGTTAAAATACCACCAGAGGCCCCTCTCGAAGGGATAAAAGCAAATTTGTCAAAGCGTTTAGGGCAACAAGATTTAATATAGGAATTATCAAAAGCAGCTTTCTTGGTTTCTTCTAGACAAACAACCGAGCAACCACTAGTAGCAATAGCATTGGATAAAGCCAAAAGCTTGGGGTCCGAGTTCATGCCCCGGATGTTCCAACATAACACATTCCAGTTCGATAACATAGACATAAACGAAAGGAAATAAAGTTGTGACTAGGAGGAAGTGGACGAAGAGCCAGTCCCCGTATCTGCCATAAGCAGATCTTCAGTAACTTCTTCAGGTGGGACAGCACACTGGTGAACAGCGATATGCTGGATTTGCTCAATTGTCATGGGGGGTGGGAGTTCACCATCTGCAGGTTGATCGTCAGAGCTCTCAGAGATGACTACAGCAGATACATCATTGGGAATGACCATGGGTTTCACTTTGGAGATCTTGGTCCTGCTGTCAGTAAGAGGGTGCACCTTGAAACCATCATCCTTATTGGAACGAGCACTTCTACGCACACTGGTTACCGAGAGCGGAGCTTTATTCTTGCCATGCTTGTTGTTTGAACCCACCCTAGAAGATCCAGCCTGAATTTCAGAGATATCCACTTGCAAAACTTCCTGGTCAGCAGTAGTTTCAGAGATTTCCGTAGCCTGATCACCAGCACTAAAACCCATATCTTGAGTGTCATCAGAAAGAATCTGCATCTCCTTAGAAGCCAAGGACCAAACATTGACAGTAGTGGTCACTGAACCATCTTCCTCACCCTGAGTAATGCAGGAAGAAACTTGAACAGCACCATTATATTCAGACAGTGATAGGGTGATATCCAGTTTGGTTGGCCTCATGCCATAGCCATGGGCCCAAGGGCCAATAGTGGCAAGGGAGGGCATGATGGAGCTTGAGAGGAAATTAGTGATGGGCATATATGACAGGGGCTCAGCAATTAGCAAACCATTCAGGAACACATTGTCAGCTTGGAACTGAATGTTCATACCAGCATTGGTGACAGAGACATGGATCTGAATTCTTGGTACCTGAGCATCAGATGTAGGGGCCATCAGCTCATTATTCACCACAGGGGGAGCCACAACAGCAGAGTGAAGAGATCCATTCCTCTGAAGAACCTGTAGAACAGAGGCTGGTACTAACACCAGAGCATCAGAGTCAGAGTTTGTAGTGGAGGTGCTGTGAGAAATTGAGTCATTCCAAGCTGCAAAAGGGCTGTCTTGCAGATTGTTAGCTGGAAGAATTCCATCCTGAACTTGTAGAACCTCATTGGCCAGCCACTCCTGGTAATTATAAAGGACAGGTGGAGCAGGTGGAGGAGGTGCGGGCCATTCTCCCCATTGGGGGTGTATCTCAATATCTTCCTGAGCTGCAACATTCTCACCCACATCCTCTGCAACATTGTTTCCAGCACCCTGTTGGGCCATCCAATTATTAAGCTGCATCTGATATTGTTGCTCAGCATTGAGGCCATCACCATAGAGAGGGTGTGGTATCCCATCTGCAGGTGGTGGGTCTTCGCCAGCCGGAGGAACTTCTGGCAAATGAGCATTCCAATCTGAACTGCGCAGCATTGTAACACAAACTGTCCAGCAATGACGATTGCCTCCAAGTTGGCAGATAACCAAGCTCTTTGGCACCAACCTAAGATGAATGACTTTAACTCTGAGCAGTACTAGCTTTCTATCTCCCCTTGGGTTGTGCCAGTGCGTCAGACTACCGAAACCATCAACAGATCTATGCAGATAATGGTAGGTTTGGTAATCTTGAGGAAATCCAATGTAAAGAAGCCACACATCAGGACCATAAGTAGTGAGCCGCATGTTAAGTGCCTCATCATGCGGAACAAAAGAAACTGCAGTGTTCATCTCCCCTTCTTCCTCAGCATCAAGCTCAAAAGTAGTACCCACAACATTATCACGCATCAGAGGACTAGGGAAACTGTAAATAGCAATGCCTAGTGGATGATCATCAATTTCAGTCGGAACAAAGTTGGATTCATGCAGCAGACCGGTAATCACTTGCCTCAGAGCAGCCTTCTGGTGGAACGGGATGTGGCGGTTCACCTCGGCAATGGAGAGGAAGTCGTGGTTGAGAGGAGGCACCGGATGGACCGCCATGTCGCTGCGAACGATCCGGTCGGCCGGCCCAAGATCGATGGTCATCCCCGTCGGGATGTAGGGGACAACGTTGATAGGAAAGTTCGCCATTGTTGCCGGCGGAAAAGCTCTTGAGGCAGGCAAAGCAGAGGAAGTGGAATGCGGAACGGTAGTGGGGATTGCCTTAGGCTTCCATATTAGTCTTTGAACCTCTTTCCCCCTCCAACAAGATTGCTCCAGGTGTCCAAATCGACCGCAGTTGCTGCATCGGATGGTTGTAAAATCATCTGATTTTTTATTGCGGTCAGGGAAGGTAATCAATGAGCGTTGGCAAGTGGATATCTGCTTCTGATGTGATGTCGAGTTGATAGCACAGGGTGCGTCAGATTGTTTAGTAAGTGGTGCACTCTTAGGAATATCATCTTGACCATTATTTTGTCCCAAAAATATATCATCGCGAGAGGGAATCATCGTGGGGATTCCTTTGGGTTGCCACCAAAGATAGGTACTATCTGCCTTACCACAGTTATTAGGTAAGTGTCCTAATAGATGGCAATGGTGGCAAAATATTTTGGAAGGGCAGAAATCCACGGAATGATCTTTAGAGGAGCAAATTAAGCAAGAGAAACCTTGATGGTCCAAAGTTGAGCTGGTCACAGGGGGGCGGACCAGGTTAGGCTCCAAATGTTTGTCTAGGTTGGGCTGGGTATCAATGGTCTGGATGGGACAAAATGGCCCAAGATGGCCCAGTTGGTTGCAGCTTGAGCATTTGTTGACTTTATTGAGAATAAAATCCACAGATGGAACCGAGTCCAAGGCCCAAACTTTAGCAATATGCGAATCATCATATCCCGCCTGCCGAAAATCCATAATGTGCAGGAGAATAAATTTTGGAATAGACTCCCAATAAGAGGACCGGTAATTAATACCAATAAATGTCGATTGAGGCTCTTGATTGTGAGGCTTAATGACTGATTTGAAGTTGCCCAAACGGATAGAATTATTATCTTTGTCAAGCAATGAAATATCCGATTGAAAACTACCAAAAATGATCTTTTCGGTATGAACCCGCGATTGATCCAATGGATAGCTTGGTTCATGGCCAACCACATTGCTTGACTGAGGAGGAAGAAAACCAAACTTTGCAAGCTCCATGGCTGAATGATTATGTTGAAGATCCTCAGAAGACTGGAAATTAAACCTTGTCTTGATAGCCAGGGGAGAACGTGAAACCAACTCAGTAAGCTCATGGTCCGAATGCCAACTTTGATCGGAATGAGGATAAAACCATGCGTTGTGCCTATAGAGATTTAAATGACAAACAAAATCTGGCCAGACCCGATCCTTAAGACCATACACAAAATGTCCAACTTTATTTGAAGCCACAGAAAAACGAAACTGCCGACCAGCAAGATGTTTGACATTGAAACCCATGGATGATCCACCAATGCAAGATTGTAGGGCAAGACCCACTGATTCGATCGAGAGAGGAAAGGAGGCAGAAGAAAAAGCCACCACTAGGAAGAATTCTCTTGCACCTCCGATGGGGGAGAAATGAACGGTAGAACCAAACCTTTTGCGCACCTGTGTCTCCACTGCTTGGCCAGGGGAGAAATCCCAATGTAGGAGCCCCTCCATTGGTGGAGATTAGAGATCGCCCATAGTTATCGGCATGGCTTCATTTTTACCAGGGACATTATATTAAGAACAACTAAGGCTGTGTTCGGTTCATAGGTTTGGTGCAGGATTTTCGTAGGAACACAATTCCTACGATATTCTTTCCCTTCCAACCGTTCGGAACACGGGAAAGGTGAATAGTGTTTCATAGGAAAGCTGGTCTGGTAGTATTGATTCCATCGGATTAGAAACATCCACGTGCTGCTCATTTTTTGGGAGGAAGCCCGAGGCAGGCGCTCGCTGCCATGCGTTAGACAGGTTGCTGTGCTGTGTTTGCCGGAATAAAAAAATCAACCTATGTGTGGTACGTGAGTTGAGGACAAGAATAGTCACTATGCAGCTGAATAAACAAATATCATCTCATACTGCCAAGCATGCTACTCAAAAAAACAAATCTGTACATTTCGTAGTCCATCCGAACACATTCTCTTGAGAGTTTCCTCCGGTTCGCTGTTCCATAGTTTTATACCTACATTCCTTTCCTATTCCGGTCCTCTTTTCTGCCCCTTTATTCCGACCGGAGCCTAAATATTTGGTATAAGGGCATGGGACAGTGGGTGCACCAACAGTACAACACCATGTACATAAACAGGGGCATAAAGTGGTGATTCATAGTTTGTTGCCCCGAGAAACAAACATCCAAGAAACATATGTAGGTTGGTCCCATTTTTGTTCACTCTAGCCACCTACTCCTATGTGTGGATAGCAAATCTAGTCCTGGTCATACCACTGTGTACAGCGTTACCCCTATATTTCCCTTTTCGACCAAGAGACCGGTTGGATGACCAGTCTGTACTACTTTCCTCCCCTTTCCTTCCTGTTTATACCAAGTCCGATGTACATACTAAATTCCCCCACCCCCACTTTATTTCAGTGACAAGTATTTTTGAACGGAGGGAGTACAAGATTCGACTCCATGAAGTAGCTTTACCTCTAACAATAGAAAAAAATAGGTGACGTTGGACCATCCGATCAAGAGGGGCTGAGAGGTAGAAAATGATGCACATGCAGCAACGTAGCGAGCTAGGGAAGTAGAGCTAAGGCGGTTTCAAACAAATATATACCTGAAGGTCGTCGAGATGTGGATAGGTGGGCGGCGGGAGGCCGGATCCGCCCACAGGCAATGACGAAGGGATTGGAGGACCTCCCGCGCCGGCGCTCGGCCAGAGATAACGGTGCGGCCGGCAGTGGGTCTCCTCCCTCGCTGTCAACGACGGCCTAAATGCTGCCCCTCCTCCCCTTCACCGGCAGAGGGGGATACGTCCGGGTCTATAACTAGCGGTGAGGATAGAAAGCCAGTGTTTTTTGAAGGGAGAAAGACAGTGTTTGTAACGCCCCGGATCCGATGCGCCAGGTGTCTGTCAGTTATTCGTCGTCATTGCCATGTCATTTGCTTGCATGTTGCATTTTATCATGTCATCATGTGCATTTCATTTTGCATACGTGTTCGTCTCATGCATTCGAGCATTTTCCCCGTTGTCCGTTTTGCAATCCGACACTCCTATGTCCTCCGGCGTCCCCCTTTTGCCTCTTCTCTTGTGCGGGTGTTAAACGTTCTCGGAATGGCCCGAGGTTTGCCAAGCGGCCTTGGTATAGCACCGGTAGACCGCCTGTCAAGTTTCGTGCCATTTGGAGGTCGTTTGATACTCCAACGGTTAACCGGGTAACCGCAAAGCCCTCTTTTGTTTGCAGCCCAACACCCCTTCCAAAGTGGCCCAAAACCCATCTAACTCCCCTCCATGCTCTCGGTCGTTCGATCACGATCGTGTGGCCGAAAACCGCTCCTCATTTGGACTCTCCTAGCTCCCTCTACCTATAAATATGTGCACCCCTCCTCTAATCCCGGGTCCAAACCCTAGCCTTCTTCCTCTCGCGCCGCCGGACATTTCCCCGCCGCCGACGGACATGTACGCCTGTCCCCGCGCCGCCGCCCGCAGCCTATCCAGAGCCGCCACATGTCGCCCCAGCTCCTCCCCCGCCGCCGGGCCCGCTCGGCCCATCCGCGGCCCGCCCCGGGGCCCGACCGGGCCGCGCCTCACGCCGCCGCGCGCCCGAGCGCGCGTCGCCGCCCGTGCCAGCCCCGCCGCCGCCGGTCGCCGCCCGCCCGCTAGACCGCACCGCTGCTGAGCTGTGCGCTCGCCGCCAGCCCCCGGTGAGCTGTGCGCCGCCCCGTCCTCCTTTCTCCTTCCTCCCTCACTGTCTCGCTCTCCCCCGCAGGTCGCCACCGCCATGGCTGCCGTCCCGGAGCCCCTCGTCGCCACGACTGCCGCGCCGCCGCATGGGGTCGCCGGACCTCCACGCCCCTGCGCCCAAACCCCCAGCCGGCTTCGTCTCCAGCCAGATCCTGCCGGGAGGAGACCGGATCCGCCGCCCCGCACCCGTTCCTGGCCTCCCCGTCGGCCACCGGAGCTTGCCCTCACCGCCCTTCGCCGGAGAGCCGCCGTCGCCGGACCTGTCCCCGATCTGGATCTGGACGTGCACCAGATCCACCAATGCATCCATCCAAACGCCTCCCCTCCGTCCCGGATCCCTCCATCCCGCACGGATCCGTCCCGGTTTCTGCGTGGTGAGAAATTTGGCCAAGTCCCCGAAGTATTTTGACATCATCATGCCATGTTCATCGCATCATATCTCTGCATCCGTAGCTCCATTTCGTGCGTGTAATATGTCAAATTGTTCGTCTCAACGAGTACTTCATTTCATTCCATTGAATCAGTTTCATTTGAGGTAATCTTGATGCCTGAAATGCTGTTGGAAGAGTGCATGTTGATGTTAATCTGCTGAAACTGTTATAACATGCTCATTTGTCATTTTTGTCATGATTGATGTGTGCATCCTATGGGGTTGATGTCTACATGTGTTTTGATCTATACCATGCCATCTTTCCAGGGGTGTATGCCATGTATATTTGTGATCAATGTGGTGACTAGCACAAGCATGCAAACTAGGCTTCGTGATATTGCTGATTTTAGTCCCTGTTCTGCTGTTATTTTGATGCCATGTAAACTTGACGCTACAGAGAGATCCATGCATATTTTGAGATACTTCAGTAAGGGTGTTTTGAACATATGGTTATTGTCTATCCATTCATGCCCTTGTTTTCAATTATGGAGTAGTCTAGCATGCCATTTTGGTGCTCTACTTTTGCTTCAAAATGTTTCCTGGCAGATTGTTTACTTGTTGTTCAATTTGGCCAAGGTTGCTATAGTTGATCCTTGCATGCTATGGACTTGTTCTTGCCTTGGTTTATTTCACAAACATGCCTTCTTGATGATGCTATGCTAATATTGTCATGAAATGACTGTGGTGAGTGATTCAAGCTTGTTAAGTAGTGTACTTGCTGTTACTGTTTTGCTAGGCTGAATCTGTTATTTCGTGATGCTATATAAACATGTTGCTACTAGTTATTCTATGCATAATCTGGAGATGTTCTATAAACATGTTTTGATCTACATGTTATGCCCTATCCATCCATGCCCCTGGTTGCATTTATAGCTTGCTGTAGATTGTTCATACCTTGCTCCAAAGTTGCTTGATAATGTTGCTATCAGCCTGTTAACATTAAGTTCACTAGTTCCCATGTGTTTTACAAGTGATCCATGCATCCTATGAACTTTCTCTTGCCATGTATAGCTTCATAAACATGTCTTCTTGCTAGTGGTTGCGTTGCCATGCCATGTATTGCTCTTTGGTGAGTGGTTCAAGCTCACCAACATGCCTACTTATTGTTGTTCCTGCCATGTATGAATCTGTAATATAACTTGCCATGTTTACATGGGTGCCATCATATTTTCTATGCCTTTTTGGCTCATGGTCAGTAAGGGACTGTTGTTCTATGCATTTAGTAGTATCATGCCATGCCTTTGTTTGCCATGATATGTTCCTGTAACATGTTGTTTGATAGCTCTAAACATTGCAACCTGATGTTATTTCCTGATAAGTCTGAAACTGTTATTATTTGCAATCTTCCCATGTCCTTTTGAGCATTTTCTAGTAGTTTCTGGAGATAGCTAAGTGTTCATGTTTTGTTGTCCTTTACCTGTACATGATGCTCATGCCTTTTGTTCTTATGTTGGGGTGCTGTAGCATGTTGTTTTGATGCTTGTAAGATGCCTAGTTGCTGTTATCGACAGATTGTTGTTATGACTTGTATAGAGTGTATGTGTTGAACCATTGCTCCGTTTTGAGTGTGCTCTATATGAAACTTGGGTGATTTTGCATGTAGTTTCATATTATCATGTTGCATCCTTGTTTTGGTGTGTTTGCTTGATGTTTGGGTGCATTTTGCGTCAATGCCATGCTAAACTTGTTTTGCTCATATCTTCTAGGCCGTAGCTCCGAATCTAATGAACTTTATATGTAACTTGACTAGAATCTCGTGTAGATCATCTTGGTGCATCTTAACTTGCTGTTTAACAACTTCAACTTAATGTTTATTCAGTTCTGGACCAATTTCGAAATATGTATATGAGGACTTACCGGAATTGTTATATGTTGTTTCCGGCCTCATTTAAACTTGCTTTGATGTGTTGTTCTTGTTGCATCATCTCTTGCCGTGAGTAGCTTCATGTATCCTTGTCATGCATCATGCTTGTTGTGCATCATGTCTTGCTCATGTGTGGTGTGTTTACCATGTTGTGTGCTTCTTCTCGATAGTTCCCGTTTCGTTGCGATCGTGAGGATGCGTTCGTCTACGTGTGGTTCGTCTTCGTGGCTTCATCTTCTTCATGGACTCGTTCTTCTTCCTAGCGGGATTTCAGGCAAGATGACCGCTACCCTGGATCTCACTACTATCACTGCTATGCTAGTTGCTTCGTTCTATCGCTTTGCTGTGTTACCTATCTTTGCTCTTCAAGCCTCCCCAAATTGCCATGAACCTCTAACCTTTGACACCCTTCCTAGCAAACCGTTGTTTGGCTATGTTACCGCTTTGCTCAGCCTCTCTTATAGTGTTGCTAGTTGCAGGTGAAGTTGAAGATTGCTCCATGGTGGACAGGATTATGTTGGGATATCACAATATCTCTTATATTATTAATGCATCTATATATTTGGTAAAGGGTGGAAGGCTCGGCCTTATGCCTGGTGTTTTGTTCCACTCTTGCCACCCCTAGTTTCCGTCATACCGGTGTTATGTTCCCGGATTTTGCGTTCCTTACGCGGTCGGGTGATTTATGGGACCCCCCCCTGACAGTTCGCTCTGAATAAAACTTGTCCAGCAAGGCCCAACCTTGGTTTTACCATTTGCCTCACCTAGCCCTTTTTCCCTTGGGTTTCCGGAGCCCAAGGGTCATCTTTATACACCCCCCCGGGCCAGTGCTTGTTGTGAGTGTTGGTTCAAACTGTCAGCCGCTAGTGGCCACCAGGGGCAACTCTGGGCTCGCCTACCGGAAGTTTGGACAATCCGGTGTGTCCTGAGAAGGAGATATGTGCAGCTCCTATCAGGATTTGTTGGCACATCCGAGCGGCTTTGCTGGTCTTGTTTTACCATTGTCGAAATGTCTTGTAAACCGGGATTCCGAGACTGATCGGGTCTTCCTGGGAGAAGGTCTATTCCTTCGTTGATCGCGAGAGCTTGTCATGGGCTAAGTTGGGACACCCCTGCAGGGTATGAACTTTCGAGAGCCGTGCCCGCGGTTATGTGGCAGATGGGAATTTGTTAATGTCCGGTTGTAGATAACTTGACACCAGATCCGAATTAAAACGCATCAACCGAGTGTGTAGCCGTGATGGTCTCTTCTCGGCGGTGTCCGGGAAGTGAACACGGTTTCTGTGTTATGTTTGACGTAAGTAGGTGTTCAGGATCACCTCTTGATCATTGCTAGCTTCACGACCGTTCCTTTGCTTCTCTTCTCGCTCTTATTTGCGTATGTTAGCCACCATATCATGCTTAGTCGCTGCTGCAACCTCACCACTTTACCCCTTCCTTTCCCATTAAGCTTTACTAGTCTTGATACCCATGGTAATGGGATTGCTGAGTCCTCGTGGCTCACAGATTACTACAACAACAGTTGCAGGTACAGGTTTTGCGATGACCTTGACGCGAGAGCGATGTTTGCTTGTTTTGGAGTTCTGCTTCCGCTTCTTCTTCGATCAGGGGATAGGTTCCAGGTCAGCAGCCTGGGCTAGCAGGGTGGATGTCGTTTGAGTTTCTGTTTGTGTTTCATCCGTAGTCGGATGGTGCTCTTATGTAAGATGATGTTGTATTCGTGTGGCATTGTATGCCTTTCGTATGTATCCCCATCTATTATGTAATGTTGATGTAATGATATCCACCTTGCAAAAGCGTTTCAATATGCGGGTCTATCCTTGGTGGGACCTTCGAGTTCCTTTTGGATAGGGTCGCATATTGGGCGTGACAGTGTTACTACCCCTATCTTGTTTAGATCTGGAGAGGATAAGAGTGTGTGAATAGAGCAGCCCTAGCAAGCAAGCGCGGAGGCTCCGACCTATATATAAGTAGTGGGGTATATTTCCTTTTTCACTCCATCAAAACAATAGTTTAAAATTGTGTACTACTACATGCCAGGTCGCGGTTTTTTTAGTTGTTGATTGTTTTTTGAGATAGCTACCCGCTTGTTCCAAGTTTTGTTACGGTGTGCCAGGTCGCACTTTGTATCGTTCAAGTCTGGTACTACAAGTCCCTCGATTAAATGAACAACCACCCCCTCGTAAAAATTGTGAACAAGCCCACGGCTAAAATTAGCGGAAACGTGGGTTGCCCCAACATGCATTATTATTTATATTTTCTACTCCCTCTGTTCCTAAATATAAGTTTTTTTATTAGCCACACCAAAGACAAGAATTTTTTTATTAGCCGTGAACCCCACATGTCATAGACACAAAAATTGTGGCAAGATTCCCTTAGGCAAGCCAAAGTGTGTGTAACAATTTGAGCAACTCAGGTTAGGCAAGTGTGGCAAGTGTGGGAAAAATAATGTGGCAACATAAGACAAACATAGTCACAATCCAAACAGCCCCGTAATTTTTTGTGACATGCATGAAAATTTGGTTAGTTAAATTTACAGTCAAAATTTGGTAAGGTGCATCAAATCAACACATGCAAGTATCAAAAGGAAAGTCACGGCATGCATGCATGCGTTGTACTCCCTCCGTTTCCAAATGTAAGTCTTTTTAGAGATTGCAACAAGTGACTACATACGAAGCAGAATATGTCTACTCCTACAGATGAAGTAGCCCATTTGAAATGTGTAAAAAGACTTTTATCGAGTGCAGTGCTTTGATGTGTCGCGTCAACTCGTACAAGACCGAGAAATTTGATTACTATGACGCCCTCTCCCTCGCGGACTGAGCTCCGGTGCCTTAACTGCACCTGCCTTTGGCTGCATGACAGGTGGGCCAACCACCTATTGGGCCCACCTGTCATAGACGCAAAGGCAGGAGCAGTAAGTAGAAGCTTTCGCTACACGCCATCCCTCCCGCATGAGGTGGACGGACATGCAGCAGTGGATTCGATACTGTAGAAGTTGGAGTAACATCATTGTTCGTCTTCTCGAAGAGGCGAAGAGCCAAGCGCAAACCGAACGTGGCAGTTCCGAACGCTCACGTGGTGCGGTTCCTTGGAGTACTAGCCAGGCTCTTGCATGTGACAAAATTGCTATTGTTTAACAATTAATCTCCATTATCCATTGGTTGATACTCATTCTGCATAGGTCCACGTGCTTAGCACCGTTTCCTCCTGGGGTCACCAATGTTTATTTGCTAATTAATAGAATTCCATGCAATGAACTAGCCATTGCAAGTCATTAAAAGCATGCACACCTCTCATCTCTTATTGGTTGATACGTATGTCAAGAAACAAGAAACAAGGTAGAAATTAATGCACTGCGCCTAAGTGTTTTGGGACTATTTGGTTTTCGTAAGATGACTTACACACCTAGACGGAGGGAGTAGTATAGACCTATAAACCGGAAAGGAGTATTTGCCTTTCTAGAGATTTCAACAAGTGACTAGACTACACCGTGTGCAGTACCCCCTCCCTTCCGGTTTATAGGGCTCAAATCTCAAATCTCATGAACCAAGGCATTTTGCGATTGGAGGAATGTACCGTATCTCGTACTTTACAGAACTACCCTAAGTAAACTCATGCATTAATTACGTAGTTCTCTCGTTTTCCTCTCCGCCTTGGTCATGGTGCACAATATTGAGCACTCCTATATGACTAGCCGCTCTACCTACATGCGGGACATTTCAAAGCATCCGGGCCCGCGTGCCATCCACCAAATCATAGCGAGGTGCTACAGTCGAAACTCACCTATCACCCCGGTGTGGCCGTCATGACCCGTCATATCACAAAACCCACACCTTTACCAGCAGTGGTAAGGTGGCCTCCAAGTTGGACTGGACGAAGCAACCATCATTTCATTGGAACGCTCGTTCAAGCCCTTTCTTCCCTTTCTTGAAGAAAACCTCAGTCGAGGCTACTCACTTGTGCCATTTTTCTTCTCTACCGACGAAGGAAAGGTGGGCGAATCAGTTATGCTGCTATATTTTCATTCCAATAATCTTCTTTTTGTGAAGCACCGACCGATTCTCACATCCTATTCTTTTCCCGTTTTCATTGCGATGTGGTTTCCTTTCGATTGCTTTTTGTTTGTCAGTTCTTTGATGGATCCTGGAGCACTAGGCAAAGAGTTGTCGGCGGACAACCCACTGGAGACAACGATCTCCAGGAAGTGAGCACCAACCAACGAGTTGACCATGTTGGGGCCAACCCATGGAGACGAAGAACTCCAAGAAACAAGCACTGGCCAAAGAGTTGATGACGTTGGCGGACGAACTCCTCAAAGAAAGTTGGAAGAACAGCAAGGGCCCCACCGTGCCTACCCCAGGAACTCTGATTGCCACCTATGTGAGGCTCAAGACCGAGTTTGAGGAGATAGTCGCCGTTGAGAAGCAGTATTCCCCTGGCAAGGTGTCAGGACCTCGACTCAATGCCACATCGATCTAGCATGTAACACCTCATATCACTTTGCGGCCTCACGCACGGTATTCCCACGGGTGTCGCCTTACCTTTGCCCGGGACCGTTTGTGCCTTTTGGCACACGTTTATGATAGTGTCGCTAGCATCCATATGATAAGGAGCCCGGGCTGACATGGCTAGTCGTAAACCCAAAGTGGCACAAACTTACAGGGACAGGCATCCATGACCCAGCATCGAACGTGTCGGTCATCAGTGAGTGAATCCAGGCTGTAGCACTGGGCTA
Source organism: Triticum aestivum (assembly GCF_018294505.1). Taxonomy (NCBI): domain Eukaryota; kingdom Viridiplantae; phylum Streptophyta; class Magnoliopsida; order Poales; family Poaceae; genus Triticum; species Triticum aestivum. The sequence continues at coordinate 133,017,705 of NC_057804.1, read as the reverse complement.
GCAGGACTCCGGTGAACCGGGCTATAGCGGCTAACAGGACTCCGGTATTCATCGCGTGACATTTCCCCGAGGGGACAGACACAGGAACGAAGAAGGACACATGTCGGCCAGCCTAAGTGTTCCGGAGCAGTAGCAAGCTACCATGGCTCGGTGGAAACACTAGGAGACATTTCCCGGTAAGAGAGGCTACTAAGGATAAACAACTAGATAGTCAGATCCCACACATACCAAGCATTTCAATAACATACACACAATATGCTCGATGTGTGCAAATACAACATGGCATCACAACATGACTCTACGACTCAAGTATTTATTCATTAGGCTCCGAGGAGCGAGATATTACAAACATGGGTCTCACGACCCAACATTCAGAGCATACAAGTCAAGCACAAGCGGAAGCTCAACATGTCTGAGTACAGACATCTACAAATGAAAAAGGGTTGAGAAGCCTGACTATCTACCAGATCCTGCCGAGGGCACAAGATCATAGCTGAGGTAACAAGCTAAACATCGAAGTCCACGTGGAACTACTAGTGAGACTGAAGTCTCTCTGCAAAAACATAAAATAGGCAAACGTGAGTACAAATGTACCCAACAAGACTTACATCAGAACTATCTACATATGCATCATTATCAACAAAGGGAATGGTGGAGTTTAACAGCAGCAAGCCAGCTTTGACTCAGTGGCTATCCTAAACTACGACTGCAAGTAACTCTTTTGAGGTGGCGCACACGAGTCCACATATTCACCATATCAATACACCACTATGGATCCGCTCCCGTCTCCCAACGAGAACGCCATCCATAGCACTCACACTTATCTTGCGCATTTTAAAGTATCCACTTTCACTTGTCTATGAACTGTACAAGGGGTCCAAGTTTCCATATCCGAGGAATCCGGCTATTCGAATAGATAATGATAACCCTGCAGGGGTGTACTTCTTCACACACGCTCTCGCCACTTATCGCCCTGTACACGTCATGTACCTCGGCAACCTTCAAGCGGAAGCCGGGCGAGGGAGTCGGTCACGGCCTACCTAAACACTCAAGTCTCTCGTCTAGGTTTATCGCCTATTCGGGTTCCATCCGCAAGGAGATCCGGCCGGGGTGTCGCTCATGGCCCCAAACGATGTGTGCAGGGTTCCCAAGTCCACCATCCGGGTGCCACTTGGTACACCGGGCCACTGTGCCTAGTCTGTCCCAAGCCCACCTGTACTGGGTGCCACTTGGTAGACTACTAACACTACTATAAACACCAGAAACTAGTTGCAACTCCTGGACAGAGAACAAGGGTGATTAAGAAGCCGAGAGGGGCACTTAAGCATTCCAATGCGTGGTCGTAACTGTTCATGGATCACAAACACAGGACTCGGTTCCTGAGGACGGCTGCAATGAGACAACCCACCATGTACTCCTACATGGCCTCTCACCGCTACCTTTACCAAATCGTATTCACACACTTAGCTCTCAACAGTAGGACATGTTCACACACCTCTACTCATCCCCGATGAATCAGACCTGACTCAACTCTAAGCAATAGCAGGCATGACAAACAAGCATGGATGAGTAGGCACATCAGGGCTCAAACAACTCCTAGTCATGCTAGTGGGTTTCATCTATTTACTGTGGAATGACAGGTCATGCAAAGGATAAAGGGGTTCAACTACCGCTGCAAGTAACAGTTGAATCGTTGTTGTCCTAATGCAGTAAAAGAGAGCAGGAGCGAGAGAGTGGGATTGTATCGGAATGAACAAGGGGGTTTTGCTTGCCTGGCACTTCTGAAGATAATATAGTTCTCCATCGGTGTCATCGAATAATCGTCGGAACCACGTTTACCGCGAGGGAACAAACACCGGCAACAAAGAAGAAATACAATCAATGCAATGCACAATATGATGCATGATCATGACATGGCAATATGCTGTGATTTGAGCTAATGCAACTAGCAGCAAGTTAAATGGAGTTGGTTTGGACCCTAGGTTCAAATTCAAACTCCATATGTGAAGGTTTAAATGCCATTATATGATTTGGCCTAAACAGTAGCTATAAGTTGTTCTAACATGCATGAAAATGGTACAGATGGATAGATTCGATTTTTCTGATCATTTTTCATATATAAATTATTTAATTTGGAGTTACGGTTGAATTTCTATGAATTTTAGAAGTTTAGATCATTTTCTGGATTTTCTGATTTAATTTAAATCCAGAAAATCATTTACTGCGTCAGCATTGCGTCATGCTAACCTCAGCAGGTCAACAGACCCGGTCCAGGTCAAACCTGAAGCATGGGTCCCGCATATCAGTGACTCAGGCTGGTTAGTCCCACATACATGTGGGTCGAGTCAACGCTGACTAGGCTAAAGTCAATGCCGACACGTGGGGTCGGTCAAAGTGTGACGGGGCCAGGTCAAACTGACCTATGGGGTCCACAAAATTAGCACTAATCTAAACAGAAATTAAGCTAATTAATTTTGGCACCGGGACCCACATGGCAGTGGCAACAGGGGGTGATTACTGGGGTGTTTAGGCCCTAATTAAGTGGCCACGTCGGCACTCGCCGGGGTTCGGCCGGTGGTGACCACGACTCGCGGCGGAAGATCGCCGGAAACATGCTAGGGGCTGCGGTTTGACGCTCGGGAGGCACCGGGCATGAGCTCTTGCACTCGCGCATCTAATGGACCAGAAGGGAGGTCACGGGGCAGCCGGAATCTCGCCGGCGACGACAAGCGCGGCGGCAGGTGTTCGGACGTCGAGCGGGACGAGGCTACGGATTGCTAGTGGCTGGCCAAAGGGGTTCTCTGGACTCCTGGGAGCTCCAGGAGCACAACCGTGCGGCGGGTTTGAGCGGAGGAGCTCGCGAGCGCAAGGCTCGTCGGCCATGGCGGCGGCCGGAGCTCGGGTGCACGGGGATGGTGGATAGAGAATGGGAACGGAGGGGGAGAGCATAGGGGGAGGATCAGGAGCTCACAGGGGTGCTGAAAAGAAGCTCAGGGAGGCTGGGGAAGAACGAACGACGGCGAATCGAGGGTGAGGTTGCCGGCGGCCGAATGTTGAAGACGAGCTCGAGGGCGATGCTGCAGGGCTTCCGGCGGAACGTGGCTCGGTGAGGGGGTCGAGGGCGACGTCACGGAGCGCGTGGGCACAACAGAGGGGCGAGGGGGTAGCGGTGGCTGCAGCTACGGCGAAGGCGTCGGCGGCTGCGTTCGGTCGCACTTGGGGAAGGAGCTAGAGGGCGAGGGAGAGAACGGAGAGTGAGGGGAGAGGCAGAGGGGGTTGCGGGGCGTCTCCAGACGCGTCGGGGGCGCCTCGGTGGCAAGCAGGAGGTGGCCAGGGCGGCGGCGGCGCTCGCCACCGAGCTGCTTCGGGGCGAGGGGGAGGAAGGCGACAGGAGGATGGCCTGGTGGGCTGGGCCGGCCACTTGGGCCGCCAGATGGCTTCACAGGTAGGCTCAGGTGGGTTTTCTCTCTCTCTCTCTCTCTCTCTCTCCCTCTCTCTCTCTTTCTAATTCTTTTCTATTTTCTATTTTCCTGCAGCTTTGTGGATTTATTAAAAATACTAAAACAGTCCCAAAAATCATGCAACTGCTCATGACCACTGTTGGAAATATATCCTACAGTAAGCATTTCAGTTTGGGATTATTTGAGCATTTAAAATATTATTAGCAATTAAATGCCCAAATGCAAATACTATATAATTTAATTCAAAAATCCAGGAATATCCTGTAAATATGTTCATCATTTTTGGAAGAGGTTTTCACCTTTAACAGAAATCATGAACATTTCCAAAGGCATTCTGGGTTATTGAAAAATATTTTTATTGAACCTAGTTAAATTTCATTTGGTGCTAGGGTTTCAACAATCCCCATTTCAAATTTCATGAAATTTAAACATGATGCATGGATGCAATGCCACTATCTACAACCAAATTCTAGGGATGTGACAACTCACCCCCACTAAACAAAATCTCGTCCCGAGATTCAAGCGTAGGGTAAGAAGACACAAGGGACTCGAAACTAGCATGATCTTCATGATCCAACTTGCACATCTTAGGAATGTCGATTCCTTGCATCATCTTGGTCTTGACAACTCTACTTTCGAGATCTTCATCAAGCACGAGTTCAGAGACAACTCTACAATGATGGATCATCTTAATGATCACAAGATCATCTCACAGAATGAGACGTAGAAACATCTCCTGAGCTGGGAGGCAAAACATGCATCAGGAGGGACGGAAAAACAATTTGACGAGGGTTTCAAAGTAGCGAGGAAACAATTACTATGATCCCACAACAGGGCACCTTGGGAGAGGTGACTCGTAGAAATATTCCCTTAAGTGGAAGAAAGAATTACCTTTGATTCAGAGACCATGGAAACTCTTTATACCAGCATAAGGCAATCACAAACGATCATTTAAAGGATTTCGAAGAAATGGCATGCTCCATTGGAGACGATACTATGGTTATAGAATAATCGGCAAATGGAAGGAACATTCTAATTGATATCGTGAATATAACCCAGTGACTGAGCGTGCTCTCAAGAACTTGAGCATTTCCATATTCATCAAGTTTTACCAATATCCGTGTCAAGGATCCTGGCAACACATCATACTACCATGATGAATACCGGTGGAAGATGCAGATGCAAAGGAAGATAATACCTTCTCAGATTTCACCTTAGCAATGCCAAGGTCGCGAGATCTGGGTAATCGACCGAGAGACATTTAGCACTCCGCTTCTAATGTTCTCCTTGATGTGCTAGTGTATCCCATTCATAGATATGGTTTGATATCTAGAACATCAAGTAAAAGGTCGGACTTCAGGAACACAAAAATCCATAAGGAACAACTATTGGAATAAATTCTATGAGTTCCTTATGGGGAGGTGGCCAACTTTCTCAATCAAGATACTACAATAATAGGTCTTCCGGCTGGGTGTATTGGCCATGACATCCACTTTACCGGTTATCGGGAGACCAATATTACAGTTCTTGGGAAACGCTCCAACCATCAAATCTGCCTGAGATTCAGATCTGGTTGGTGTCAGGATATTCCGGACTCATCAAGTCTAGAAAGAAAGACGAAAGTTTGCAACATAAATCGATGAGATGACGTTGCAGGATTCTCGGGAGATGAACTACGATAGCAAGCTCCAAAACATGAGCTGGTTCTGCTACAAACCTGTGAACACACTGTCCAAGACAAGCATGGCCACGTAGTAGCCTTATAAATAAAACACTACCGAGTTCAGGTGGGGAACCATCATCGAGGATAACGAAGTCCTAACATAAGTCATGATTAGCTCTTATGAAGGAACTTCTTGTCCTTGAACAAATCAGTTAGTGGCTTGGTGTGCTAGGGATACATATGGAATGAAGGTTAAGAGCCTGTCAAACCATAGCATACTTCGCACAACAAAAACAATCTTTCTCGAACTCACAGCGGCAACTTGCACCAAATGCACATGAGTCAAAGAAAGTCGCTTCTTTCATCCAAACATATGCTTCATGAACGAAACACGAAGAAATGCTTACACAAGTTTCCAACACTAAGTTGATGTTCAACATGAATCATGGGGGAGACAAAATGCTGCTGATGGGCTCAACAGTAACTCATCGGAATTTCCATATCACTAGACTTCCACCATCATGTGAACACGGTGATAGTATTGGTCAGACCAAAAGATGTAATGGTGTATGCTCGAGGGATCAACCATGAGTAGGACAACATTACGAACATCGTTGGTTCTGATTTGACTTGACAATAGCCCATGCTCAAATCATAGATTGATACAATAGGTTCAACAACTGATCACGGGGATCAGTTGATGAAGATATCATCTTTCTTCAGCACACACACACCTAAGGATGTCCCTTTGAAACGAACTAAGTTAGGTAAGCTTTTATCTTCCAACTCTCCAAGTTGTCATTTAGCTTAACCAACTAGCTCAGGGGTATCTGACATAGATTCTTGGAGAAAGGGTGGTTTACAAGAAACCACTTGATCACGAGTTCAACATAACAGTCAGGGAACAACCTGGTAATACTTCCGAGAAGATATTCGAAAAATCACGAACCACCGATATGTTACTAAGCTCGGGAACAACCTTGCTTTTCAGGGCAAGATGATATGATCAAAAGAGTGAGGGATTGACACAATCCTAACTCTTGATCGAAGAGTGCACCAGGAAAAATGGACTAGGTAGCACGATCAGTCTTAGAATGATAATTCAATAATCAACACGCTAAGAATGAGAATATTGTCCATTAACTACTAAGCAACGGAGTTCCTAGGAGTATTGATTTCACACATCATAGTTCACTTGCTGGCATTCCGGTTGCGACAACACGGGACCGAGAAATGAATAATGAGAGTGAGAAATATCACTGTATCAAGAGTTCATAGGATGGTGTGCAATTCCCATGATATTCCTGATATAAAGATAGTAATACTTCAAGGTAGAACAGACGAGAAGCTGGATTGCATCTTGATCTGCGGAACACAACTGCTTTGACCCAATCCTGGAAATGGAAAAGGGTACTGGAGTTTGTTTCTCCTAGTCACTCTGGAATAGAATGGCTTGACGGACCACAAGAGTAGAAGGCACCGATAAGCACGAATGCACACATACTCTTGACTATCAACTGATAGGCTAAGGTCGGAATACAACTAAAGGGGGACAACTCAAGGAACATATAATTTTTGAGTTGTGGATATATAGGTTAGTATGTCGAACCAGTTCAACATATTTCTTCCGGATAACCCATGCAGAAAGGTAAGACTGTCAGATTCACAATTCTTGAATGGAGAACCCATTAAGAGCACTTTTATTGTGATCTTCTGGTTCAAAGAGCTTCTGCCATATTGGTTCATGGTATTGGAAGAAGGATATACCACGGACCTCGAGGGCTATCACAAAGGTTACTAATATCTTAAGGGAACTAGCAAATACTAACAACATGAAGTAAGTAGGGTGAATCTCGGGTTCAAAAACCCAGGAATAGAATGCCTACTAACTAATAACATCACGGGATGATATCGAGAATGATGGCCAGAATCATCACACTGGGAACAAAAGCATGGCTAAATTACTAGGGGATACTCTAGACACCTAGGGTCATAATATTAGCTCCAACATAAATGCTGAGGCAGTAGAGTACCTCAACGCACCAGTTGGTGTGCTTATTCTGACCAAAAGGACATCGGGAACGGGAAGAAAGGATTTGCAAATGCATCAGACTATTTAGAAACCTGGGATGACTCGGACAGCATAACAGCTGTAAATGCTCAAAAATATTGGAGACATGCTACAAAAATGGTGGCATCGCCACTCAGAAGCACAATATTAAGGTTTCAATATCAACAATTAACATACGGAAGTAGTAGGAACTGAACGCAAGCTTAGAACCATCAATCCTATAGGACTACGGACTAGTAACACGTGATCCTGATAGAAAGAAGAGAAATCCTAATTCCTTAACCCCGTAGGAAAGATAAGATGACTCAGATCAGAAGGGCATAAAGTATAAGGAGTAAAAAGAGCCTTACGTTCCATCCCACAATCAATTCCCTTATATAACTAAAGAATTTCTAGACTCAACTTCGACCAGTTTGGCTTGGTAATCCTACAGGCAGTCAAGCTCTGATACCAAAGCTGTCAGGACCCCGACTCAATGCCACATCGATCTAGCATGTAACACCTCATATCACTTTGCGGCCTCACACACTGTATTCCCACGTGTGTCGCCTTACCTTTGCCCGGGACCGTTTGCGCCTTTTGGCACACGTATATGATAGTGTCGCTAGCATCCATATGATAAGGAGCCTGGGCTGACATGGCTAGTCGTAAACCCAAAGTGGCACAAACTTACAGGGACAGGCATCCATGACCCAGCATCGAACGTGTCGGTCATCAGCGAGTGAATCCAGGCTGTAGCACTGGGCTAGCAGGACTCCGGTGAACCGGGCTGTAGCGGGCTAACAGGACTCCGGTATTCATCGCGTGACATTTCCCCGAGGGGACAGACACATGAACGAAGAAGGACACATGCCGGCCAGCCTAAGTGTTCCGGAGCAGTAGTAAGCTACCATGGCTCGGTGGAAACACTAGGAGACATTTCCCGGTAAGAGAGGCTACTAAGGATAAACAACTAGATAGTCAGATCCCACACATACCAAGCATTTCAATAACATACACACAATATGCTCGATATGTGCAAATACAACATGGCATCACAACATGACTCTACGACTCATGTATTTATTCATTAGGCTCCGAGGAGCGAGATATTACAAACATGGGTCTCACGACCGAACATTCAGAGCATACAAGTCAAGCACAAGCGGAAGCTCAACATGTCTGAGTACAGACATCTACAAATGAAAAAGGGTTGAGAAGCCTGACTATCTACCAGATCCTGCCGAGGGCACAAGATCGTAGCTGAGGTAACAAGCTAAACGTCGAAGTCCACGTGGAACTACTAGTGAGACTGAAGTCCTCTGCAAAAACATAAAATAGGCAAACGTGAGTACAAATGTACCCAGCAAGACTTACATCAGAACTATCTACATATGCATCATTATCAACAAAGGGAATGGTGGAGTTTAACAGCAGCAAGCCAGCTTTGACTCAGTGGCTATCCTAAACTACGACTGCAAGTAGCTCTTTTGAGGTGGCGCACACGAGTCCACATATTCACCATATCAATACACCACTATGGGTCCGCTCCCGTCTCCCTACGAGAACGCCATCCATACACTCACACCTATCTTGCGCATTTTAAAGTATCCACTTTCACTTGTCTATGAACTGTACAAGGGGTCCAAGTTTCCATATCCGAGGAATCCGACTATTCGAATAGATAATGATAACCCTGCAGGGGTGTACTTCTTCACACACGCTCTCGCCAGTTATGGCCCTGTACATGTCATGTACCTCGGCAACCTTCAAGCGGAAGCCGGGCGAGGGAGTCGGCCACGGCCTACCTAAACACTCAAGTCTCTCGTCCAGGTTTATCGCCTATTCGGGTTCCATCCGCAAGGAGATCCGGCCAGGGTATCGCTCACGGCCCCAAACGATGTGTGCAGGGTTCCCAAGTCCACCATCTGGGTGCCACTTGGTACACCGAGCCACTGTGCCTAGTCTGTCCCAAGCCCACCTGTACCGGGTGCCACTTGGTAGACTACTAACACTACCTACAAACACCAGAAACTAGTTGCAACTCCTGGACAGAGAACAAGGGTGATTAAGAAGCCGAGAGGGGCACTTAAGCATTCCAATGCGTGGTAGTAATTGTTCATGGATCACAAACACAGAACTCGGTTCCTGAGGACGGCTGCAATGAGACAACCCACCATGTACTCCTACATGGCCTCTCACCGCTACCTTTACCAAATCGTATTCACACACTTAGCTCTCAACAGTAGGACATGTTCACACACCTCTGACTTATCCCCGATGAATCAGACCTGACTCAACTCTAAGCAATAGCAGGCATGACAAACAAGCATGGATGAGTAGGCACATCAGGGCTCAAACAACTCCTACTCATGCTAGTGGGTTTCATCTATTTACTGTGGAATGACAGGTCATGCAAAGGATAAAGGGGTTCAACTACCGCTGCAAGTAACAGTTGAATCGTTGTTGTCCTAATGCAGTAAAAGAGAGCAGGAGCGAGAGAGTGGGATTGTATCGGAATGAACAAGGGGGTTTTGCTTGCCTGGCACTTCTGAAGATAATATAGTTCTCCATCGGTGTCATCGAATAATCGTCGGAACCACGTTTACTGCGAGGGAACAAACACCGGCAACAGAGAAGAAATACAATCAATGCAATGCACAATATGATGCATGATCATGGCATGGCAATATGCTGTGATTTGAGCTAATGCAACTAGCCGCAAGTTAAATGGAGTTGGTTTGGACCCTAGGTTCAAATTCAAACTCCATATGTGAAGGTTTAAATGCCATTATATGATTTGTCCTAAACAGTAGCTATAAGTTTTTCTAACATGCATGAAAATGGTACAAATGGATAGATTGGATTTTTCTAATCATTTTTCATATATAAATTATTTAATTTGGAGTTACGGTTGAATTTCTATGAATTTTAGAAGTTTAGATCATTTTCTGGATTTTCTGATTTAATTTAAATCCAGAAAATCATTTACTGCGTCAATATTGCGTCATGCTGACCTCAGCAGGTCAACAGACCCGGTCCAGGTCAAACCTGAAGCGTGGGTCCCGCATATCAGTGACTTAGGCTGGTTAGTCCCACAGACATGTGGGTCCAGTCAACGCTGACTAGGCTAAAGTCAACGCCAACACGTGGGGTCGGTCAAAGTGTGACGGGGCCAGGTCAAACTGACCTATGGGGTCCACAAAATTAGCACCAATCTAAACAGAAATTAAGCTAATTAATTTTGGCACCGGGGCCCACATAGCAGTGGCAACATGGGGTGATTACCGGGGTGTTTAGGCCCTAATTAAGTGGCCACGTCGGCACTCGCCGGGGTTCGGCCGGCGGTGACCACAACTCGCACCGGAAGATCGCCGGAAACATGCTAGGGGCTGCGGTTTGACGCTCGGGAGGCACCGGGCATGAGCTCTTGCACTCGCGCATCTAATGGACCAGACGGGAGGTCACGGGGCAGCCGGAATCTTGCCGGCGATGACAAGCGCGGCGGCAGGTGTTCGGACGTCGAGCGGGACGAGGCTACGGAGTGCTAGTGGCTGGCCAAAGGGGTTCTCTGGACTCCTGGGAGCTCCAGGAGCACAGCCGTGCGGCGGGTTTGAGTGGAGGAGCTCGCGAGCGCAAGGCTCGTCGGCCATGGCGGCGGCCGGAGCTCGGGTGCACGGGGATGGCGGATAGAGAATGGGAACGGAGGGGGAGAGCATAGGGGGAGGATCAAGAGCTCACAGGGGTGCTGAAAAGAAGCTCAGGGAGGCCGGGGAAGCACGAACGGCGGCGAATCGAGGGTGAGGTTGCCGGCGGCCGAATGTTGAAGACGAGCTCGAGGGCGATGCTGCAGGGCTTCCGGCGGAATGTGGCTCGGTGAGGGGGTCGAGGGCGACGTCGCGGAGCACGTGGGCACAACAGAGGGGCGAGGGGGTAGCGGTGGCTGCAGCTACGGCGAAGGCGTCGGCGGCTGCATTCGGTCGCACTTGGGGAAGGAGCTAGAGGGCGAGGGAGAGAACAGAGAGTGAGGGGAGAGGCAGAGGGGGTTGCGAGGCATCTCCAGACGCGTCGGGGGTGCCTCGGTGGCAAGAAGGAGGTGGCCAGGGTGGCGTCGGCGCTCGCCACCGAGCTGCTTCGGGGTGAGGGGGAGGAAGGCGACAGGAGGATGGCCTGGTGGGCTGGGCCGGCCACTTGGGCCGCCAGATGGCTTCACAGGTAGGCTCAGGTGGGTTTTCTCTCTCTCTCTCTCTCTCTCTCTCTCTCTCTCTCTCTCTTTCTAATTCTTTTCTGTTTTCTATTTTCCTGCAGCTTTGTGGATTTATTAAAAATACTAAAACAATCCCAAAAATCATGCAACTGCTCATGACCACTGTTGGAAATATATCCTACAGTAAGCATTTCAGTTTGGGATTATTTGAGCATTTAAAATATTATTAGCAATTAAATGCCCAAATGCAAATACTATATAATTTAATTCAAAAATCCAGGAATATCCTGTAAATATGTTCATCATTTTTGGAAGAGGTTTTCACCTTTAACAGAAATCATGAACATTTCCAAAGGCATTCTGGGTTATTGAAAAATATTTTTATTGAACCTAGTTAAATTTCATTTGGTGCTAGGGTTTCAACAATCCCCATTTCAAATTTCATGAAATTTAAACATGATGCATGGATGCAATGCCACTATCTACAACCAAATTCTAGGGATGTGACACAAGGTGATGGCCCCCATCGAGGACGTTGAGATGGCCCACGGAGGGATGAGATCCCTCGGTGAGCTGCACAAGGTAAAAAATAATGGCTTATTACCATAGTTGTGGTTTTTGATTATTTGCAATGTGCTTGCTTTTTGATTATTTGCAATGTGCTTGCTAATATGTTAGGGTTGTGCAGGTGTCGGTGGTTGTCCTTGATGATTCCGATGTCGTGGCCCGTCCTGTTGGCATCGCCCCGGAGATCGATTCCGATGTCGCGGTCAGTCCTGTGGACATCGCCCCAGAAATCGATTCCCATGCCGTTGTCCGTGCTGTGGTCATTGCCCGAGATATCGATGACAAGAAATAGTTGGTCGCGCTAATCCTTCAGGGTAGTTTACATTGCCCTGTGTTTAATTACCAGAACGGTGCGTGTTATGAAACCATCTTAGGGCTAGTGCACTGTCTTGTGTGGGCGGATCTTTCTACTTTTGTTTGATAGTGAATCATGCGATGAATCATGCGAACCCACTCCGAGTTATGGAAACAGATGTATCCTCACCAGCTTTTGATGTAGTATATGGCATGCTTAGATGTAATTTTGAACTGTTTATCATATCAGCAGGGCTTGTTTGATGATTCTTGGTGTTAGTAGGCTAGCTACTGTGCGAGCTATAGTACTTGAAAAAAACTCACCGAAGAGAAACGTTGGGGCTGATGAGCTCGTGGTACGCTTATACTTATCCCTCGTCGATCGACCAATAGCCCTAGCTCCTAAAATTGTAGGCTTAGCGATCGATCAGACAATAGTCGACATACATTCAGGCCTCATTTGGTTCATAGGGTAGGAAAATCGTAGCAAAAGTACAGAGAACGTGCAACACAAAATCATAGCAGTGCAGAGACGTACTCCCTCCGTTCCAAAATAGATGACCTAGGCGGGCTAGTTTGGCCTAGTGGGTTTCAATGATATAACGTGGTACAGTGCCGTCCAGTCTTCGCGTGTGGTAGCAGTATTGCGGGTACAGTAAGTTTTCTTGAAGAAGCGGAATTCAACGAAGTCATGATGGTTCCTTCGTCCGAACAACTTACAGTGGGAAAGGTTGGGCCTGCGATACAACCACGGTAGACCAGGATAATTTTGTGCATGGCAGGTGGACCAGGATGGTCGATGTCCCACATGTCGGCGAATGAAAGTATTCTTTCTGATATAGAGGACGAGCAATGAGTACTCATTGTTTATTTTTGATGAAAGCTATTGTCTCCACTGTTACTCCTTGACTTTGTCAATACCTCTCTCTCCTCCACATAAGCGGTGTCGGAGTAAATGACCATGGGTAGCCTAGCCGGTTCCCCCTGGCTCTTCAAAAAATAATAGGCCGATCGGTCCTTCAAGCATCCAAGGCATGGGGCAGCCTTCCCCTGGCCGGCTGTCTCACAAAACGACTACCGGAAGGTGGCCCGGCCCTGAACTCTCATGAAGAAAGCCATGAGAGGGCCGACTCCAAGAAGCTGGCCACGAGATGACCGACTCCAAGAAGCCGGCCCCCGACAAGCGGCCAGGATCGTGCCCTCGACGTCTGCACCCAGATAACAGTGATGAGATGGGGCGTGGCAACAGTGAAGCCTACCACCCCCGAATCCCGGAGCACGCATGGCCACAGTACGCTATATGGGGCAGCCACGGCCCGTCCGGCGTGGCACTATTGCCATGCTGACCATGACGCCACCCACGACAGGCTATCAGTACGGCCCACGGGCGGCGGATCCCTTCAGTCAGAGAGACACCCGAAGGCAGCCGCGCCTCCCCTAGTCGGCCTAGGATGTAGCTGGCTCTCACCAGCCGGCTCGCTCCCTCCCTCGAAGTATGCGCACCATTAAGGAGACGAGACAAGGTAAGGCTATAGTGAGAGCCCGCCAGGTGGCGGCACTGTAGCCATGGTTACCTCGACAAAGCCCTCGTCATCAAGAGTGAGGCAACAGTAACGAGCCCCCGACAATACCCCCAAGCGGTGGGACCTACCTGTCGACCATGAGGCCAGCAGCCGGCGGGACCCACCAGTCGGCGGGCCCCAGCGGCCGGTGGAGAAGCCGGCGAACGTAGACACTGACGGCTAGGGCCCATGCCCAGCCGGATTACCATTGTGCCCCTGGGGGTAGGCCTATATAAACCCCCCAGGCACCCATGCAAAGGGTTGATCTCTGATAGTTTTCGACACCACATTGAGGGGAGAAGAGAGCTAGCCTTACCCTTCTTCTTCCTCTCGCCAAACAGCTCAAGGAGCCTCTGGTAGCCACTTGTTGATCTAGTGATCATGCGGAGACCCCGCAAGGCAGGACTAGGGGTGTTATCTCCACGGAGAGCCCCGAACCTGGGTAAGATCCGCCGGCGTGCATGTCTTCGCCTCATCCCGTTTCCAGGCACCGACGATGTCTTATTGGCTCCCACAATGATAAGCCACCCATTGGCATATGTCGCACCTACCACCCGACATTTGGCGCCCACCATGGGGCCAGGTGTACCGTCGTCCGGAGACCTGCTCTGGACGGGAACCCTTTTCATTCCAAGCAAGCATAGCCAGCCCGGCACGCCCGATGGCGCTTGCCCCGACATGCTGTAAGGTGTCGACGACGCCCGCGCGGCGAGCTGCCTCGCCGATCTTCTTGGCAAGGCCCGCATCTCCGACGAGCCCGCGTCCGACGCGGGCACAGGCTGCCCCGAGAGCCGCCTCGTCAGCCTCTTGACCAACCCCGCGAGCCTGCTGTGGATTTGGAGTCGGTTGGCTCAACCGACCCAATGCTTGTCGACTCCGACACGGCATCGCTTGACGCTTTCCCCACCAATGTAGTGATCTTCGATGACCCTCTTCCTCGAGGCGACAGTGGCAGTAGCACCGTCACCGAGGTACTAGTCATCAGCCATGGCGTCGCCTCTGGCGAGAACGCCCACGACGCCCTGCAAGCGGCACTGCACGACTTGTCCGCCCCCATCCCGGCCGATGCCGACACCGAGACGCTGGAGGCACACCGCCTCGCCCTCATTGCGGAGGGCCAGAAGATAGCCACCATGAGACGCCTCACTGAGGCTGACCAGTGCGAAGTCGACCGTGCCACCTTTGGTACGCCGCCTCCCAGCGGGCCGAGCCGAGCCGGCGTCGTCAAGAAGCGCGGCGGCCATCGCCGACATGCTGGGAGTAGACCGCCCAGTGTATGCCACGCCCCTCGAGAATCTACACGCCGCCCAATCGGTTGTAGACGAGCTGAATGGACTAGGGGCCGACGAGCTCCCCTACATGACCAGACGCATCCAGCAGTTGATCGACGCGGCCGCAGAGCGGCATGAAGGCGGCGTCCGCATTGGAAGGCCCCCCCCCATGCCGAGAGCATGTCGCGACATCACGGACGCTGACTGCGGGCGGCGCCTGCACAAGGCAAGAAAAGGAACCGGCTTCTAGCCGCAGCCGCCCTCGAGCTGTGGAGCGACGAGGCGATCCGCCTCCTCCTCCGCCTCGTGGGGAAAGAAACCCCACCCCGCCGCCTGTGACGCATCCGACTCTCAGCGGCCGACTAGGCCGCCGCGAAGGAGTCGGCGAGAACGACGCCTGCCATCGGATCGACCGCCTAGCGCGATCCCTGGCGCTAGAAGAAGAAGATGATGTCGGCTCGCCCTGCTTTGGCCCCCGCATCTGCGATGAGCCCTTCCCGAAAGGGTTCTCTCTCCCGAGAGACACGCCCAAGTACAATGACTCCGTGAAGCCGGAAGATTGGTTGATCGATTACTCCACCGCAGTTCGCATAGCAAACGGCAACAGGCGTGTTGCCGTGAAATATGTCCCCCTCATGCTCCAAGGCACGGCGTGCACCTGGCTCAATAGCCTCAAGCATTACAGCGTCAACAGCTGGCTGGACTTTGCAGAAGCCTTCATCCGCAACTTCACCAGCACCTACAAACGGGCTCCCAATCCCCGACAGCTCTCCTTGTGTGTTCAAGGGCCCGATGAATCAACTCGCGACTACCTCACGCGTTGGGCCAAGCTCCACAACTCCTGCGAGGGGGTGCACGAGGTTCAAGCCATAGAGTACTTCACCGTCGGGTGCCGAGAAGGCACCCTCCTTAAGCACCGACTCCTCTGCGACGAGCCGACTACCCTCGATGAGCTGCTGATCATAGCAGACAAGTATTGCACGGCCGACTCTTCAATGAAGACCGAGCTCCGGGTAGACGCCTCCGGGAAGGTGCCCACTCCGGCTCCCAAGACGCCGTCTGGAGACTCCAACCGACGCCCGTACCAGAATGACAACAAGCGCAAGGCCCCTATGCCGCCTTCCACCAATCGGCAAGTGGCCACAGTCAAAGACGAACAACCCGAAGGGCGGTCCGCGCCCAAGAAGCAGGAGGGCGGCAGGTCGGCTTGGCAACTGACTTTCTCCTACGAGCAAGCCCTTGATGCCCCCTGCAAGTTCCACAGCGGCGCGAAGGCGTCCAACCACACGACTCGGAAATGCCATTGGCTCACACGAATCTCCAAGGGCGAAGGTCTGGTGCCGCCTCTGCCTGCTAGTTAGCTGCCTCCGGCTCCTCTGCAGCCGGCTGCACGGCCAGCGGTCGGGGCTGTTCAAGACGAGTTCCCCGACGAGCATGCTGCCTACGTCATCTTTACAAGCCAGCCTGAAGACCGGCGCAGCCGGCGCCGACAACACCAAGAAGTCAACGCGGTCGCCTCCAACAACCCTGAGTTCATGCACTGGTCGGAGAAGCCTATCAGCTCGAGCCGAGCCGATCACCCAGAGGTGATGCCATCTCCCGGCTCTTAGGCATTGGTTTTGGACGCCACCCTCGCAACAGAAAGGCGAGCTGCCTGTTTCTCCCGCGTGCTGATTGATGGCGGGAGCTGCATCAACATACTGTACCGTGACACCATGGAGAAGCTGAACAACAAGACGAAGCAGCTCATGCCTAGTCAGACTGTGTTCCATGACATCGTACCCAGCCTGTCCTGCTCACCAATTGGCAAGATCAAGATAGATGTTCTCTTTGGAGATAAGGATCATTTCCGCCGAGAAGCAATATGGTTTGAAGTAGTGGATCTGGAGAGCCCTTAGCACGCATTGCTTGGCCGACCTGCTCTGGCCAAGTTCATGGTTGTGCCCCATTACGCCTACCTCAAGATTAAGATGCCGAGTTCCAAGGTCATCATTATCATGGCCGGAGACTACAAGGAATCCTCTGAGTGTGCGGCATCCAGCAGCCGGCTGGCCGAGTCCCTCGTGATTGTTGAAGAGAAAAAGATGCTAGACCGAGTCGTGGCCATGGCCGGCAAGCAGCCGGCCCTGTCCCCCGACCCCAAGGAATATGATGCTCAAGGTTCTTTCCATCCGGCCAAAGAAACAAAGAAGATACCTCTGGACCCGGAGCACCCGGAGAGGCACGCTGTCGTGGGCACTGGCCTTGAAAGCAAATAGGAAAGCGAGCTTATCGATTTCCTCCGTGAGAATCGGGACATCTTCGTGTGGTCTCCCAAAGACATGCCTGGTGTCCCGGCGGATTTCGCCGAGCACAAGCTACATGTCCGATCTGACGCCAAGCCGGTCAAGCAGCCCTTGTGCCGCCTGTCGAAAGAGAAGAGAAGAGTTGTCGGAGAAGAAATAGCCCGGCTTCTAGAAGCCGGCTTCATTATGGAGGTGTTCTCCCCGGAGTGGCTTGCCAACCCGGTCCTGGTGTTGAAGAAAAACAAGAAGTGGCGCATGTACATTGACTACACCAGCCTCAACAAAGCCTGCCCCAAAGATCCTTTTGCTCTGCCAAGGATCGATCAAGTGATAGACTCCACAGCCGGATGCGAGCTGTTGAGTTTCTTGGATGCTTACTCAGGCTACCACCAGATAAAGTTGGATCCGGCTAACCGCCTGAAGACCGCCTTCATCACACCATTCAGAACTTTCTACTACCTGACTATGACATTTGGCTTGAGAAATGCTAGTGCCACTTTTCAGCGTTGCATGCAGAAATGCCTCCTCAAGCAGCTCGGCAGAAATGCCCATGTCTATGAAGATGATATTGTGGTGAATACGGAGAAGCGCGGCACCTTGCTGGAAGACCTCAGAGAGACATTCAAAAACTTGCACCGGTTTCAGATCAAGCTCAACCCCGAGAAATGGGTGTTCGGAGTGCCAGCCGGCCAGCTACTAGGCTTCCTGGTCTCCGAACGCGGCATTGAATGCAACCCAGTGAAGATCAAGGCCATAGAGAGAATGGAGATTCCTACCAAGCTACGAGACGTCCAAAAGTTTACCGGATGCCTGGCCTCCCTGAACCGCTTCATCAGCCGGCTAGGAGAAAAGCTCTCCCCCTCTATCGGCTCATGAAGAAGTCCACTCACTTTGAGTGGAATGACCAAGCAGACCAAGCTTTCCACGAGCTAAAGAAGATGCTGACCACGCCGCCTGTCTTGGCGGCGCCGACTGAGAAAGATCCATGCTCCTTTACATTGCCGCCACTAGCCGGGTGGTCAGCACCATCATCGTGGTTCAGCGCCCAGAAGAAGGCCGGGCTCAGCTAGTCCAGAGGCCGGTGTATTATTTGAGTGAAGTACTATCCACCTCGAAGCAGAACTACCCGCACTACCAGAAGATGTGCTATGGTGTGTACTTCGCCGCCAAGAAGCTCAAGCCCTACTTTCAAGAGCACCCCATCACGGTCATATGTACTGCCCCGCTCGCCGAAATCATAGGCAGCCGGGATGCATCCGGCCGGGTGGCAAAATGGGCCATTGCGCTGGCTCCTTACACAATCTTCTACCAGCCTCGCACCGCCATCAAGTCCCTGGCATTAGCCGACTTGCTTGTCTACTGGGCCGAGACCCAATACCTGCCACCGGCCCCCGACTCCACCCATTGGCGGATGCACTTCGATGGATCCAAGATGCGCACCGGCTTGGGAGCCGGCATCGTCCTCACCTCTCCCAAAGGCAACAAACTCAGATACACATTGCAAATCCATTTTGCCGCCTCCAACAATGTGGCCGAGTACGAGGCACTCATACACAGGCTCCGGCTAGCCAAAGAACTCGGCATCTGCCGGATCCTGTGCTATGGTGACTCGGATTTGGTAGTCCAGCAATCATCTAGCGACTGGGACGGCAAGGACGCAAACATGGCGAGCTACCGCTTCCTCATTCAGCAACTCAGCGGATATTTGGAAGGATGCGAGTTCCTCCACGTGCCATGGGCTGACAACGAGCAAGCAGATGCCCTCGCACGAATAGGCTCCACCCGACAATCTATACCAACTGGCGTCTCTCTCCAACGCCTCCTCAAGCCGTCTGTCAAGCCATCTCCAGAATCTGATTCCATCTTCGTGCCGCGTGACCCCGACGCAGTCGGATCTGGCTTGGGGAACCAAGCAGGCGGCTCGGGGACTTCGACAGGCGGCTCGGGGACTGCTATAGTCGCACCCGGCCCGGGGACTTCAGAACCCGGCCCGGGGACTACTACAGTCGGCCCGTGGACTGCATCGACACAACAGGCGGTGGCCGACTCCAACTCTTCACCACCCAGCCCACCCGCCCGAGTCGCAGTAGCCGTTTTGGCAATAGAAGAAGTCACAGCTCCACCATGGGCCCAGCCCATCCTCAACTTCCTGGTAAACAGAGAGCTGCCGACCGACGAGATCTCGGCAAGACAAGTCCAACGCCAAGCCGGAGCATACACAATAGTGAAACGAGAGCTCATTAGGCGCAGTCTCACTGGAGTCTTCCAGTGCTGCGTCGAGCCAGAGAAGGGCATAGCAATCCTCAAGGACATCCACCAAGGCGAATGCGGCCACCATGCGGCCTCAAGATCACTCGTCGCCAAAGCTTTCCGCCATGGATTCTTCTGGCCGACTGCTTTGGAAGACGCCAAGGAGTTAGTCAAACACTGCAAAGGGTGCCAAGTCTTCAGCTCCAAGCAACACCTGCCGGCTTCTGCACTCAAGACCATCCCCCTCACATGGCCATGTGCCGTCTGGGGACTGGACATGGTGGGCCCATTCAAGACGGCACGCGGCGGCATGACACATCTGTTCGTCACCGTGGACAAATTTACCAAGTGGATTGAAGCGAAGCCGGTCAAGAAACTGAATGGACCGACTGCCGTGACATTCATCACAGATATTACAACCTGGTATGGCGTACCACACAACATCATCACCGACAACGGCACGAATTTTGCCAAGGGAGCACTAGCACGTTTCAGCGTGACACAGGGCATCCGACTGGCCTTAGCGTCCGTTGCCCACCCGCAGTCAAACGGCCAAGTCGAGCGAGCAAACGGCCTCATCCTCTCCGGCATCAAGCCCCGATTGGTTGTGCCACTGGAGCGTTCGGCTAGCTGTTGGCTCGACGAGCTGCTGGACGTCCTCTGGAGTTTGCGCACTACCCCAAACAAGTCAACCGGCTTCACCCACTTCTTCCTTGTATATGGTGCCGAGGCTGTCATCCCAACTGACATCGAGTTCAACTCACCTCGGGTCACCATGTACACGGAGGTGGAGGCCAAGGAAGCGTGAGAAGACAGCGTCGACCTGCTGGAAGAGGGCCGGATGTTAGCCCTTAGCCGGTCCACCATCTACCAGCAGGGTCTACACGGTTACCACAGCCGGAAGATCAAGCCAAGATCCTTCCAAGAGGGCGATCTTGTGCTCCGGCTGATCCAGCGAACAGCCGACCATCACAAGCTCTCGGCCCCTTGGGAAGGCCCCTTCGTCATCAGCAGGGCTTTAGGCAACGACTCCTACTACCTGATCGACGCGCAGAAGCCGAAGGCATGCAAGAGAGATGATTCCGGCAAGGAGTCGGAATGGCCATGGAACGCCAATCTCCTCCGAAGATTTTACAGTTAAAATGCAGTATGTACCACGCTACCTTTTGTATTAAGTACGAGACAACGGGCCCCCCGAGGAGCACTCGGGGACTACCCTCTTTTATCTATGAATGATGAGTATCATGCCTATGATTATGTTATTACATTTGTTTTCTCGTCCGGCACCGGGTTCGATCAGTCGGCCCGGGGACTTGCCACCTTGAGTTATATTCAAGTTCTACCTGCAGTCAAACAAGTAGTGTGCCGGCACCCAAGCCCTCTCTTGTTGAAAGTCGCAGCTCGAAGAATCAACTATCCGGCTGGCAAGAGCCAAAGGCAGGAAAGGATGCCCACATGAAAAATGGCTAAGGACTAACGAACTTATATAACGCAAGCCGGCTTCCCACCCCGCCAACCGGCTATCAGAGCAGCCGGCTGGCCGTTCCCGTTCACCTTGCTACAATCTAAGAAAGCTTGAGTACTTGTCCTCCCAAACGGTCCAGCCCTTCCCCAGCCACAGGCTACAGAGCAGTTGTCCGGCTGGGAAGGCGGTGACCAAGGGAGGGCGGCAAAGGAAATAGCCAAAGGATGAAAAGCAAGTATGAACGGAAGCCAAGCACATGCATGATTATATTTACACAAAAGGCATTCGAAAGGCCAGCATTCAACATAGTTTGAATACACCCCCAGTGGGTGGAACTGCACAAATTTAATAAAAGTTATTCAAAGAGTAACGAGTGGGAAAGCAAAGACGGCGAATGAGGCCAAGGGAGCAACAGACGAGTTGGGCAGGTTGGTGGAGACAGCAGTGCTGGCTGGAGGAGTGGCCGACTGACGAGTCTCGGCATGATCATCACCTGCTGCAGGCGGCATGCTCGCACGCGCCTCATTGCTAGAGGCACGATCAGGCTGAGGCTGGCCGGTCGCTCCACCGTCTGGCACGATGTCTTCACCATCCTCCTCCTCTTCCTCTTCGCCCTCGTCACTGGAATCGATTTCCTCTGCCGAGTCTTCACCTTCTGCCGGGTTCAGCCCGAACCACTCCTCCGGCTGAGCGACGCTGTCTTCATTTACCGCAGGGGCAAAGGCGCTGGTGTCGGTGTAGTCGGCGATCGCCGAGGCGCGCTGGATGATGGCCGGCCGCACCACCTCCAGCTCCTCGTTAGCATCCTACCGCCAGGTGCTCAGCTGGGCTAAATTCAGCCCAGGATACCAAGCCCGAACGAACTCTAGCGCCCGTCGGGCGCCGGACCGAGCTATAGAAGCCTTCCAGGCCTCGAAGCGGCCGACTGCTACCTCCAGCCAGTCGGCAGTCCGACTGGGGGTGCGGGGAACCACCTCACCGGGCCAGAGGGCGGCCAGCATCTGCGCCCCGGCACGCTGAAGACGGGGGAGCATGCGGTAGGCCAGCTGGAGGCGGGCTTGAATCGCTAGAAGCTGCTCCTCAAGCAACCGACCGGCATCCGACGCGATCTCAACCCCAGCATGCCGCCGTGCATCAAAGTGAGCCTCGATGGCTTGGCTGGCAGCAACGGAGTAACCAGGGAATTAATCTGCACAAAGAAGAAAGAAGTAGAACAAAATCAGAAGACAGACCAGATGACAGGGGGCGAGCAAAGGGACGAAGAAGAAGGCGGCCTACCGTCAATCAAATCTTCAATCCGGCTATAGCCTTCACTCAGCGCTTGCCTCGCCTTAGCCCAGCTCGCCGCCTCGGTCTCATATTCAGCTTTGAGGGTGGCCTCACTGTCCTGCGCCGTCTTCAGGGCCGCCTTATGGTTCTCCTCCTGGTCGGCTAGTTTCTTGGCCAGGCAATCAAGTTCCTGGGCCAAGCCGTTGCACTCGGCTCCCTTGGCCCGAAGGGCGGTCTGGGCCCCACCTAGCTCCTCCCTCAAGTCGGCATTGGCCCCTGTAGATATGAAGAAGAAGGAAAAAGCAATAAGGAAGAAGTCGTCGGGAAAGATCCGACCCGACTGCTCAGCAGTCGGCCCGAATCTCGGGACTACACCCAGTGGGTGCGCTGAAGCGCCCCCACATGAGATAAAAAAGGAAGCACTTACTCTGGCTCTCAGTAAGATCAGCGGTCTTCTGATTCATCTCCCGGGCCTGGGAGTTGAAGGTAGCCGCGTGGAGGTTGTGATAGTCCTGCAGATAGGACGAAGGTGCGAATAAGAACAAGACATCAATCAAAGTCTACTAAGAAGTTCCAAGCCACCTGCTCAGTAGCCTGCTCGGAACTCGGGGACTACACCCAGTGGGTGCGCTGACGCGCCCCACGGAAGAAATCAAGAGCGATCGACGAAAAGCGAGAAGACTCACCCGAATGGCCGACTGCGTTGCAAGAAACTCCTGAGTATACTGCTTCAGCGTGGCGGCTGGGACTGAAGCCGGCTTCGGACGTCCAGTGCCGCCACGTTCAGCACGGCCGTCCCACCGCCCGGCGTCCACCCTGTCGAGCTGACGCTGGTCGTCTCTAGATCCTGGGCCAACGAGCTGGAGCCTGCGGCCTTCAGCGGGTCCTGCTCTGAAGTCGCCTTCCCTGCGCACCGACGAGACGGCGACAGGACCACAAGATCCGCCCTCACAGTCGGCTCGCCTCCAGCCGGCTGCTCAGGCGGTGCCTCAGGCCGGCCGCCTTGGCCTGTTCCAGCCGACGATGGCGGTACCACCTCTCCCTCCGGGACGACTGTGTCGCCCTCCTCCCTCTCCATCGCCGGCTGATCGCGACTGGCTTCCTCTCGCGGGGGCACTGGGACATCTGGGGCCACGGTGCGGAGGGGGATGATGAGCTGTGGAGGCTGGCTACGCAGGGCCTCCGCTGCCCTCTCCACGGCCGCGGCCTCCGCTTGAGCCTTGGCCGCCGCGTCAACCTGCGCCTCTGCCGACTCCTCCGTCGTCTCCTGAGCCGCCCTGGTGGCGGCCGCCCTTTGCTCCTCCACCTCCCGCTCCTCCCGCGCCTCCTGCGCGTTCTGCTCCGTCGCCGCTAGGAGATCGGCACGGGGATCCACGCGGCGGGCGCTCGCGGACTCTCCCGCCCCTCTGACTACGGAGGCGACAGTGGTCCGCTCGAGAGAAAGTGGAGCCCTGTTTGATAAGTCAAGAAAAGGCTTAAAAGAATGCCGACCGAAGAGAAAAAAGAAAGGCGTGAGAGAATTGACACTTACGCTGAAACTGCTTGCGGCTGCTTCACCACCTTGCGGAAGCGGGCTGCCTTCGCGGCCGCCTCGTCCCGTTTGGTCGCCGCTGCAGAACCCTTGGGCTTCTTCGGCCGACTGCCGAAGAGGGCCGGTGCGGCCCGGCATTTCTGCGCACCGCCCCGAACAGCTGGTGCGGCAGATGAGCCCGCGCCTTGATGATCGGATACTGGCTGGCGACGCGGATTTGCTTCGGCCTTGTCATCATCCGGCCAGTCCTCGAAGCTGGCGGTGATCCCGGAGCCGCCTGCCTCGCCGCCTCCCCCTACGGCGTCGTCATCTACGGCGGCCGCCCCCAAGTCGGGATCGTCCAAGTCGCCCGTCGCACAGTCGGGGACGAACTGGCACTCCACCCCCGCGGCTCCAGCCGCCGGATGAAGGAGGGGGTTCTGATTAAAAACAAGTCGACTAGTCAGGAGTCGGCCATTGAGAACTCGGCAACAAGAGAAGAAGAAAAGAAGGAAGGCTTACCATAGGTGGGGGATTGGTGCGAGAATACGGCTCCTTGCCGAACCGCCACTCCTTAGTGATCTTGCAGTTGGCGATATAATTCACCATGTAAGATACCTCGTCATGAGGCATCTCCTTGGTGCTTAGCCGACTTGGGTCGAAACGACCACTCATCTGGCAAATCATGTGAGGGCGGCCTTGGAGCGGGAGCACCCGGTGCTCCACGAAGGCGGCTATCAGGTCGGACCCGGTCAGGCCTTCTGACTGGACCAGCACCCGGAGCCGGGAGACGGCGCTAGCCCCAGCCAGAGTCAGCGACCTGGCTCGGTAGGACCATGAAGGCTGCTTCCCAGTCGGCGTGCCAGCTACGTAAGCCGACAGATTGACGAAGTCGCCTTGCAGAGCGACGTTCTTCACATAGAAGATTTTTGCCAGAACTTCACCGACTGGATCAGTGCGATGGGCGGAAACGGGTTGTCGCCCGTCAATCTCCACACGGTGATGAAGGCGCCGCATGGGGCAGGCACGCCCATGACGACGGTACCAAGCTTGGACTGGAAGAACTCCCCCCAAAGTTCGAGGGTGGGGAGGACGCCGAGGAAGCCTTCGCACAGAGTGACGAAGGCCAACAGCAGCACCACCGTGTTTGGAGTGAGGTGGTGCGGCTGGAGATAATAGAACTCGAGGAAGGAGCGGAAGAAACCGCTCGCCGGCAGGCCGACGCCGCGCAGACAGTGCGAGCGGAAGATTACCCGCTCGTCCTCTTCCGGCGCTGTCGGTGTACTAAAGTAGGGGTACCTTCGAACCCCGAACTTGTGCATAGGCAGTCGCAGTGTCCCGCGGCAAGGCTTGCCGGGCGTCCGCCAAGATCCTCCATAGCTCATATTGATGCCATTCAAGAACAAAGTATTCAAGATAAGAAGAGACAGGACCCCGGCAAGAGGAGCTTGCCGGGAAGAGACAAGGCCCCGGCAAGAGGAGCTTGCCGGGAAGGCCAACCTTGGCACCTCAAGAGGCTTGCCGCGACGCACCACGCGTCCCGGCAAGGTCCGGCAAGCGACAAGATTCCGGACACGACAAGACGACGACCCCGACAAGGTACTTGCCGGGGGCCAGCTGCCACTCTATGCCCGCGCTCCAGCGCATCCACCCGCGTGTTCGCCCTGAGGCTTTCTCAGGGGCGCGTGGCAGGAGCCTGTGCAGCCAGGGGTACGTGGTGGCAAGCGGAGATGAAGAGGAGGCCATCGTGGCAAACGGTGGCACTCCTAGCGGTCGTTTTCTGCACTGTTTAAGCGACTGGACTGGCATTAAATGCCCTTGTCCCCTGCCGTCAGAGTTAGGTAGGGGGCACTGTAGATAGTGGTTGTACCAACCCCTCTTTTACTTTTCTACCCCTCTCTGCGTTGCCACCTGTCGGTGACCCCTTTAGCCTATAAAAAGGAGGCCCATGCGCACGTAGAAGGGGTTGGAGGATTCGGAGGTTCGACTCATTCGAAACCAGAACACACCCACGCTCAGTCGGACAGCGTTCATCGCTCCTGAGCAAGAACTCAATATAGACACCAAGCAGCAGTAGGAGTGTTATCTCTCCGGAGAGCTCCGAAGCTGGGTAAAATCCCTCGCGCGTGTATCACCTCGATCTGCTCTTCGTGCCCCCTCCGCTCCCTGCCGAACCGAAAAGGGGCCCTGCCCCATAGGTGCTCGTTCCCCATGACATCTCTGGCGCGCCAGGTAGGGGGCGTCGAGGTTGTGCGAACCTGATCCGGTCTTCGCGCGTGCTACATCAACATCTTCGTCGACATGCCACCGAAGAAGAAGGCATCGGAGGTGGCCGCTCCGTCCACGTCGATACCGCCGCCGCCGGAGCAAACGGGCGGTGGGGTAGACACCAGCGGAGGAACGGGCGCTGACGAGGGGACTCACGTCGTCACCAGATCCAAGGACAAAGCCCCACAAGCTTCGGCGTCCGTACTTACCCCGCGCCCCTCTCAAGAGGCGCGGGATTGACAGCGCCATGGTGCCACTGGCACCGTGCTCGCGTTGGAACAAGGCCAAGCCGGCGGATCGCGGGAAGCTCAAGGCCAACATACACGTCAACACGTTGGCGCGAGCACGGCACGGTCGCCTGGACGAGATGATGCTCCTTCTAACACTGTTAGAAGTTTGAGCATATCCTGCTCCTCGCATCGTTTGCCCCCACTGTCGAAAACCCCGGAAGAAGCATTGGCCCGAGCCCAACTGCTACTAGACTACCCTCTAGCGCCGGACAAGATCGACGACTGGAGAATGACCATCCAGAGCCTCATCGGCTTAGCCAACGCCGACAAGCCCTGGCAGCCAAGCACATCAAAGCCGCGGCAAGACGCCCAGGCGGAGGCCGGAGGCGACAAGACTGGTGGGGGCGCCACCACCATGCACTCCCCACCCCGAAGGCCGAGATCACCGACTCGCCAGGCCAACCTCGACACCGACTCCACCGTGTCGTCGGACCTGCGAGCCCGCCGCGATCAACACCAAGTTCTCCAAGAACGACGACAAGAAGACGCTCGTACTCGCATCGAACGTCGAAGAGAAGCGCGGCGTCAGTCAGAGCAGCGTGCTGGGCCCACTGTTGATATGCATGCGCCAGGGGAACCGGGCGACTTGCCGTACGCGGTAGGTTGCCCAGCGTTCACTCGTGAGCTGCGGCAAGTCCAGTGGCCCAGTACCAAGAACTTCAAGCCAGACGTGCCCGAGAAGTACGATGGCAGGATACATCCGTCGGAGTTCCTCAGCGTCTACACCATCGAGGTGCAGGCTGCCGGGGGGCGCAACGAGAAGATCCTTGCCAACTACTTCCCGCTGGTGCTCAAGCCCAACGTCAGATCTTGGCTCATGCACTTGCCGGACAACTCCATCTCTTCGTGGGCGGACCTGTGCCATCAGTTTGTTGGCGCCTTCACAGGCGGACACAAGCCCCATGGCCAGGAGAGCGATCTTCGTCTGCTCGCCCAGAAAGATGGAGAACCCCTGCACAAATATATACAGAGATTCAGCCAGGTGCAGCGCAACATCCCAGACGTCCACCCTGCCGCAGTTATCAGCGTGTTCCATCAGAACGTGCGTAACTGCAGGATGAGGGAGGAGATGGCGATGTGCAAAATCAGAGATGTCAGCGAGCTATATGCTCTGGCCGACAAATGTGCACGTGCTGAGGAGGGGAGGAAACTCCCCGGAGAGAATGCAGGAGCAGAAGGATCTGACAGTGAGGACACCCCTCCGGCAAAGAAGAACCGGAGGCGGAATAACAGAAAGAGGAAGGTTAAGGATGTGCTAGTTGTCGGGCAGTCCGGCAACGGATGTGGCACCGAGAAGGCCAAAGCTGGCGACTCCGGCAAGTCTGTGGTGGCCGCCGACAAGCAGGACGGCTCCGGCAAGCAGTACTGCAAGATCCACCGTACCAAGGGCCATGATCTCCAGGCCTGCAAGAAAGTCGAGCAGCTTGTTGAGCCACAGAAAGCTGAATACGAGCGCTGCGACAAGGAGAAGGCCCGGGAAGGTGGCGGAGGATCCGGCAAGAAGTACCCCGCCCGGGGAGGGCGCCGCGGCAAGGCCAAGCAGCGGCAAGGAGATAGGCCTCCCCGCGGCCGCGACAAAGATGAAGATGAAGACGAAGATGATGAGATAGATGAGGATGAGACCGATGAGCAGGAGTTTCAGAAAGCGACAGAGGTTTTGTGCGTTGACGGCGGTGCTTCTCTGCACACCTTGCACCGCCAACTCAAACAGTGGATGCGGGAGGTAAATGCAGTAGAACCATCAGTCGAATCGCGCAAGCCCCTAAAGTGGTCCAGCACGCCCATCATCTTTGATGTCGAGGATCACCCTGATCGCATAACTGCGGTCGGGTGCTTGCCGATGTTGGTTTCGCCAACCATCCGCAACCTCAAGGTCACAAAGATGCTGGTTGACGGCGGGGCCGGCTTGAATCTGATCTCCTCCGCAGTGCTCAGGAAGCTCCAGATCCCCGACAGCGAGCTCGAAGAGACTGGTACCTTTCAAGGAATTAATCCAGGAAAGAGCAAGCCGAAGGGAAAGATCACACTGCCAGTAACGTTTGGCAGCGAGCTCAACTTCAGGACAGAGAGAGTCACATTTGACGTTGCTGATTTCCCATTGCCCTACAAGGGGATACTTGGCCGACCAGTGCTTGCCAAGTTCATGGCAGCCTCACACTACGCCTACAATGTGCTCAAGATGCCCGGTCCGATGAGTGTCATTTCTGTCCATGGCGACAAGAAAGATGCACTTATCTGTACCAACAAGATCTACCGGGAGGCAGCAGCCGCAGCAGAACGCAACCCACTTGCCGCTGAAGCCCCCGGGAGGAAGAAGAAGACCAAGTCCGACAAGAATAGCTCTGATGCCCTCTCCGGCAAGCGCACCTCTTCGGAGTGCTGCGCTACCGTCGAGGACGCACCCGGCAAGGGTAGCTCTGATGCCCACTCCGGCAAGCGCACCTCTTCGGAGTGCTGCGCTGCTGTCGAGGACGCACCATCGAGCTCCACCGGCAAGTGCAAGAAGGCGAAGACAGCTTCTCCGGAAACCAAGAAGGTGGCCGCCAAGGAGGATGGCACTGGTGGTACCTTCACCATCAGTGCCACGCTTGACCCTAAATAGGAAAGCGCGCTCATTGCTTTCCTGCGGGCGAATGTCGACGTGTTTGCATGGCAACCGTCTGACATCCCCGATGTTCCCAGGAAAGCGATTGAGCACCACCTTGCCGTTTGTCCTCATGCGCGGCCCGTCAAGCAGAGAGTCAGGAAGCAAGCGATGGAACGCCAAGAGTTCATTGCAGAAGAGATCAAGAAGTTGGAAGCAGCAGGCCTTGTCCGAGGGGTACTCCATCCAACGTGGTTAGCCAATCCAGTAGTCGTGCACAAGGCGAACGGGAAATGGAGGCTTTGTATTGACTTCACTGATGTTAATAAAGCTTGTCCCAAGGATCCATTTCCCTTGCCGCGCATTGACCAGATTGTCGACTCCACGGCAGGATGTGATCTGCTTTCATTCCTTGATGCATACTCAGGATATCATCAGATCTTCATGGCAGAAGAGGATGAAGAGAAGACCGCATTCATTACTCCATGTGGCACGTAGTGCTTTGTATGGATGCCTTTCGGACTAAAGAATGCTGGTTCGACGTTTGCAAGAGTAGTCAGTCATGCTTTTGGATCACAGCTGCACAGAAATGTAGAAGCTTACATGGATGACATAGTGGTCAAGAGCAAAGACAGAGCTACTTTAATCCAAGATTTGGACGAGACTTTTGCAAATTTGCGCAAGATCAATCTCAAGTTGAACCCCAAGAAGTGTGTATTTGGAGTTCCTTCTGGCAAGCTTCTCGGGTTCTTTGTGTCCCAGAGGGGGATTGAAGCCAATCCCGACAAGATCAAAGCCATTGAGCAGATCGAGGCACCGAAGCGCGTCAAGGATGTGCGAAGGCTTGCCGGCTGTGTAGCTGCTCTCAGCAGGTTCATCTCTAAGTCCGCAGAGCGCGCCCTGCCGTTTTTCAAAATTTTGAAAAAGGCAGGTCCAATGAAATGGACTCCGGAAGCGGAGGCCGCGCTCCAGGATCTGAAGAGGTACCTGTCCACCACTCCAACACTTGTCGCACCTAAGCCACAAGAAAAGTTGCTGCTATACCTAGCGGCAACCAATCAAGTGGTTAGTGCTGCGTTAGTGGCGGAGAGGGAAGCGGATGATGAGCCAGTGGCCGCGGCAAGCGCATCCAGCGACAAGCAGGGGGCTCCTCCGGCAAGCTCTGGTCCCGACAAGGATGAATCAGCACAGTCACAAGAAGAGAAACAAAAGAAGATGGTGCAGCGCCCAGTTTATTTTGTCAGTTCCCTTCTGCAGGGGGCTAGATCAAGGTACTCTGGAGTGCAGAAGTTGCTTTTCGTCCTTCTCATGGCCTCAAGGAAGCTGCGCCATTACTTTCAAGCACATGAAATTACAGTTGTCACTCCCTTCCCGTTGAAGAGGATATTGCAGAATCCAGA
Source organism: Triticum aestivum (assembly GCF_018294505.1). Classification (NCBI taxonomy): domain Eukaryota; kingdom Viridiplantae; phylum Streptophyta; class Magnoliopsida; order Poales; family Poaceae; genus Triticum; species Triticum aestivum. The sequence goes on along the minus strand of NC_057804.1, from coordinate 132,987,309 downwards.
AGCAACAGGCAGGATTGTCGAGTGGGCACTAGAATTGTCAAGCTTTGGCCTCAAGTTTGAGAGGACCTCAACTATCCAGAGCCGAGCATTGGCAGAATTTATAGCAGAATGGACGCCAACACCTGATGAAGAAACTCCGGAGACGAGCATCCCCGTCAAGGAGGCGAGCAAAGAATGGGTCATGTACTTTGACGGTGCCTTCTCGCTGCAAGGCGCCGGTGCGGGTGTGTTGCTTGTCGCACCCACCGGAGAGCACCTCAAGTACGTGGTCCAGATGCACTTTCCCAAGGAGCAAGCAACAAACAATACTGCGGAATACGAAGGCTTGCTTGCCGGACTCAGAATCACGGCAGAGCTTGGGATCAAGAAGCTCATTGTCAGGGAGGACTCGCAGCTTGTCGTCTGTCAAGTCAATAAGGATTATCAGAGTCCGTTGATGGAAGCTTACATCGATGAAGTGAGAAAGCTGGAAGAGCATTTTGACGGCCTGCAGATGGAACACGTTCCGAGAGCACAGAACGACATTGTAGATGGCCTGTCAAAATGCGCCGCACTCAAGTTGCCTGTGGAACCAGGGATTTTTGTGCTCAAGCTGACTCAACCATCTGTGACACCATCAACTGGAAAGAGCAAGAAGAGGAAGTTGATTACTGGCGACTACTTTCCGGCAGAGCTCCCCGAAGCCGCCGCCAAGAAGGTCCCCAAGATCAACACAAAGATTGCTGAGGAGCAGTCTGCTCCGGCAAGCCCTAGGGTTTGTTTCGTTGAAGCAGAAGCTCCCGATAAGTTTTGCTCCGGCAACCTTGTCGGGGGACATCAAGCTCCGGCAAAGGTGCAGCTCCTCGCCGTAGAAGTGGATGTTCCCGCAGCATCTGAGAACAACACTAAGAGCGCTGAGGAGCAAGATGCTCCGGCAAGCCCTAGGGTTTGTTCCGTTGAAGCAGAAGCTCCCGACAAGTTTTGCTACGGCAAGCTTGTCGGGGAACATCAAGCTCCGGCAGAGCCGCGGGTTCTTGCCGTAGAAGCAGATGTTCCCGCAGCAGCATTTGCGCCTTTAGTCCTTGCCGTCGAGCCACAAGCTCCGGCATGGGCACAGCAGATTGTCCGTTTCCTCCAAACAGGAGAACTTCTTGAAGAGCAAGAAGACGCTGAAAGAGTAGCCCGGCAATCAAGTACGTACCAGTTTGTCGATGGCATACTGTACAGAAGAAGATTCAACGGAGTGAAATTGAAGTGCATTTCCTAGGAAGAAGGACAGGAGCTGTTGGCGGAGATACATGGAGGCATATGTGGCCACCACATTGGCGCAAGAGCACTTACCGGCAAAGCATTCCGGCAAGGATTCTTCTGGCCGACAGCCCTCCAGGATGCAGCTGCATAAGTAACCAAGTGTGAAGCGTGCCAGTTCCATTCCAAACAGATACATCAGCCAGCTCAAGCTCTCCAGACGATCCCTTTATCCTGGCCATTTTCGGTCTGGGGGCTCGACATCCTCGGCCCCTTTCCCCGAGCTGTCGGGGGCTTTGAGTTCTTGTACGTTGCGATCGACAAGTTCACAAAGTGGCCGGAAGTGGAACCAGTGAGGAAGGTGACAGCACAGTCAGCAGTCAAGTTCTTCAGGTCAATTGTTTGCCGTTTTGGCGTCCCTAACCGGATCATCACTGACAATGGCACATAGTTCACGAGCCGCACCTTCATGCAGTACGCCCAAGATCTTGGCTCCAAGATCTGCTTCGCTTCTGTTGCTCACCCGAGAAGCAATGGTCAAGCAGAGAGGGCGAACGCTGAAGTGCTGCGCGGGCTCAAGACCAGAACTTTCAACAGGCTGCACAAGTGCGGAAGAAACTGGATCGAGGAGCTGCCGGTGGTTCTTTGGTCGATCAGAATGACGCCAAATCGAGCTACCGGCCAGACACCTTTTGCTCTAGTTTACGGAGCAGAGGCAGTTCTCCCCACGGAACTCGTATACGGATCGCCTCGAGTGCTCGCTTACGATGAGCTTGAGCAAGAGCAGCTGTGGCAAGATGACGCGGTGCTCCTCAAGGAAGATCGTCTTCAGGCTGCTGTGCGAGCTTCTCGCTACCAGCAAGCTTTGCGCCGCTGCCATAGCCGCAAAGTTAATGCCAGAAGTCTCGAGGAAGGCGACCTTGTTCTTCAGTGTGTTCAATCCGCCAAGAATTCCAACAAGTTGACGCCGAAGTGGGAAGGCCCTTACCGGGTGAAACGAGTCAGTAGGCCCGGCGCTGTCCGCCTTGAGACCGAAGATGGCTTTCCGGTGAGCAACTCCTGGAACATTGAGCATCTTCGTAAGTTTTACCCGTAAGGCGCGGTTGCCGGACCCTGTTCCGACAACCACCTTTTGTACAAGTCTTGCCGCTGTTGCATGTAATCCTTTGTACAAAGCCGGGCGCAGACCCCGTGCACAAGTAAAGCTTGAGTGCTTCACGCTTTCTTTCAATTTCATGCATTCTTTCTTTTTTAGCATGTACTATCTGACACCTTGTGCAGCACCAAGCCCCGGTAAGCTATGATGAGCAATAAGGCTCCATATTATTATTTTCTCTCCTTTCTTTTTCCCAAAGAGAAGAAAGTTTCCCTCGCGCACAAGTTTGTCGGGGGGGAAGGAGGGGATAATGGTGTGGACCGGGCATCGTTCAAGAAAGGTGCCGCTCTTGCCGGGAAGCAGACGACCCGCTCTTGCCGGGAAGCAGACGACAGAAAAGCTAAGTTGCCAGAGTTTGAGCAATTAGTTTTTTTTAAATTTTCAAGTTATCTTCCTCGAACGATCGCACTTTGTATGGAAAACCTGTGCGTGGAGGAACCAACCCGTGGTTAGTTGCGCCCTTATTTTGTTCCGAGTCCGCTCAACAACTTATGTGAGCTGCTAGCGCCCTTACTTTGTTTCGAGTCCGCTCAACAGATTAAGTGAGCTGCTAGCGCCCTTACTTTGTTTCGAGTCCGCTCGACAACTTAAGCGAGCTGCGACTAGCTGCGGCAAGGTTTCTTGCCGGTGGCGGCACCGCCAGCGAGCTGCTGATGTTCCGCACTCGGCGCTCGCGGCAAGAGTAGCTCTGGTGCCCACTCCGGCAAGCGCACCTCTTCGGAGTGCTGCGCTGCCGTCAAGGACGCACCATCGAGCTCCACCGGCAAGTACCCTAAAAGCGTAGGGTAAAACATACAAAGGGAGAGATCGAGTAAAGGAAGTAACATAGCAGATACTACCCAGAATAAAGCTATATTACAAGAATAACTTGCCGCGCTCTGATGGGATGTTCCCATAACATGGCTGGCAGCGGCAAGGAAAGAAGAAAACGGATGGCCTAGTCCACGCGATCGCCATCAACCCTTGTAACCTCATTCACCCTGTCCACAATGGGTACGACGAGGGCCTTGGGTGCGTCAAGACCAGCGCCAACCGGCAAGCCAGTGTTGCTGGGGGCTGCGAGCACCAAGATTCGTCCACGGCAAGCCAGAGTTGTCGGGGGCTGCGATATCAGATAAGTTTTCCGTCCCTCTTCATGCATCCTCTTATGGACCGGGTAATGAGAAACCGCGTTTCTTCTCAAAAACTGCCGCGCTCCCTCAACTCTAGGCCCTGGGGCCCGTTCCCGGGGCCAAGTTTGGTCGTAGTCGCGGTAGCAAAGGGATGAAACGAGGAGGCCGCACCCACCTCGTTCCCGCCTCCGTCAAAGGCGCGAGGAAGGTCGAGCGACGTGGGAGGGCGACAGGGCCTATTGCCGGGAGATGAAATGTCTGTACGAGAGATACCAAGGATTTGCTCCTTGGCGTGGGTTCAACCCGCGAGACAAATAACCCGGCAAGCATCCCTTTTTCATTAAAAAACATCCCACTCAGGTACAGTCCATAGAGGATGAAAAACATGAAAGAGAGGATTACAAGTTTTAGATGCAGCTAAGGCCCGAGGGCTTACAAATTAAAAAGATAAGATGCCCGTAATCCCTTTCCTGTCCCTCTCTTCAGGAGGTAGGCCAAGGAGGCGAAAAGGGCAAAAGGGGCGCCTAGGCGAGCTACGAGTGCCAGAAGACACCAAGAGAACAGCCCGGGGAATTCAAGGAGCCGGCAACGCGGATGATGGGGTCACCGATGCTGCACGAAGCGGCACCCGACACCTAGTCGGACCCGCCATCCCGCCGCCCGTTACCCTCGTCATCGCTGTCGCTCTCCTCCTCATCACTCTCGCTCGAGGAGGAGCCTTCACTGTCAGAGGAGCTGTCCACGCAGCACTTCGCCCGAGTGCCGAAGCACCCGAAGACCTTGACGGAGAGGAGATCGCCCTCCATCAACTTAAAATGGAGGGTGAACCCCTCCATCAGGCTGTGGATGCGGGCGAACGTCTTCCACCCTCGATCAAGATACATCACATTAGGGGCTGGGAATACAACGGGGACTCGCGTGCCGCTGATCCCACAGCCCCTCATGTGCAGTCTTAGTGTCTCGGGCGGATCCGACTCCATCGCGCTTGCAAACGGAGCTGGAAGCCGGAGGCGACGACGAGGCGCCCGGCGCAGCCTGACAAAGAATTCGCAAGGGTCGTCCCCTACATGGACCGCCGTGGGAGGAGGAGCCGCTGGCGGAGGCGAAGCTGACGCGCCGCCCCGTCCGCCTCTTCCCCGAGCGCCTCATCCTCGACCTCGTCCACGACCACGCCCCCTCCCTCTTCCCCTTATGTCTGGCTCGGCCACCACGGGCGTGGGAGAGGGAAGGGTGCACTGTCTGGTGGCGACCCTCGCCGCCACCGACGAAGAGCCAGGATTCCCTTTCTCCATGGCGAATGAGCAAAAGGAGAGCAGAAGCTGAAGAAAGGAGGAGATGAGAGAGTGCGGGCTTCTGTGCTCCCCTCCCGCTCTTTATAAAGGAGCGAGGTGGGGGCTCGGCCGCCCCGCTCAGCGAATCAAGGCACAAGGAGAGCAGGGAGTCGGGGCCGACCCGCTGCCTCTGCTCGCGACGACCCATTTCCCGCTCCCACCGTCTGCGACCCCAAGTGCATGGGAGCCGCGTGGCGGAGATGCAGAATGGAGGCGACGGATGAGGCGGCCTTACCCCACCCCGTGATCGCAGGGAGTGGGCACCTCGAAAAACCGCGCACCGGCCCCATCCAGTGAATGCACCACGCCTACCTCTGTTCAGGGAGGAGGGCCTGAACCGTCCCCTTCATCATGCCCCGCGCACGCCACCCACGTCGCCCATGACGCCGCATTTGACGCGTGCCATTACGGGAGAGCGCGGCGGATGCGGAGTCAGATTGGGTTTGGACCCAGGCCGCGCGTGCCCGTGCCCTGTTTTGGGCCTGGCCCAACAGCGCTCGGCACCGTGTGTGGCCCAGGCCCGGGGGCTCCTGTCGGTGTACTAAAGTAGGGGTACCTTAGAACCCCGAACTTGTGCACGGGCAGTCGCAGCGTCCCGCGGCAAGGCTTGCCGGGCGTCCGCCAAGATCCTCCGTAGCTCATATTGATGCCATTCAAGAACAAAGTATTCAAGATAAGAAGAGATAGGACCCCAGCAAGAGGAGCTTGCCGGGAAGAGACAAGGCCCCGGCAAGAGGAGCTTGCCGGGAAGGCCAACCTTGGCACCTCAAGAGGCTTGCCGCGACGCACCATGCGTCCCGGCAAGGTCCGGCGAGCGACAAGCTTCCGGACACGACAAGACGACGACCCCGACAAGATACTTGCCGGGGGCCAGCTGCCACTCTATGCCCGCGCTCCAGCGCATCCACCCGCGTGTTGCCCTGAGGTTTACTCAGGGGCGCGTGGCAGGAGCCTGTGCAGCCAGGGGTACGTGGTGGCAAGCGGAGACGAAGAGGAGGCCATCGTGGCAAATGGTGGCACTCCTAGCGATCGTTTTCTGCACTGTTTAAGCGACTGGACTGGCATTAAATGCCCTTGTCCCCTGCCATCAGAGTTAGGTAGGGGGCACTGTAGATAGTGGTTGTACCAACCCATCTTTTAACTTTTCTACCCCTCTCCACGTTGCCACCTGTCGGTGACCCCTTTAGCCTATAAAAAGGAGGCCCATGCGCACGTAGAAGGGGTTGGACGGTTGGACGATTCGGGGGTTCGACTCATTCGAAACCAGAACACACCCACGCTCAATCGGACAGCGTTCATCGCTCCTGAGCAAGAACTCAATATAGACACCAAGTAGCAGTAGGAGTTTTATCTCTCCGGAGAGCTCCGAAGCTGGGTAAAATCCCTCGCGCGTGTATCACCTCGATCTGCTCTTCGTGCCCCCTCCGCTACCTGCCGAACCGAAAAGGGGCCCTGCCCCATAGGTGCTCGTTCCCCACGACAGGCGCCGGCGAGATCTCCCTCTCCGGCGCGAGACGGACCCGCACATAATCTTTGCCCGGCAACCGCCGCGTCTTGCGGAGGAAGTCGACGTGGTCCTCATGGATGTTAGAGCCATCCCAGGAGCTAGACCGCGCCATGAGGATGAAGAGGCAACGGGAAAAGCGCGGCGGCGGAGGGTGCGCGATTCAGCCGCGGCGAAGCTACGGCGCGCTGAGAAGATTGGCGGAGGGGCGGCACGGCAGCGAGGAGCTGCGGCGACGGAGAGAAGGAAGAAGAGGAAGAAAATGGCAGAGCGAGGGCGAGCGTGCGAGCGTCTGCCGCTCCCCCTCCTCCCCCTACTTATAACCTCGTGCGGCCAAGCCGAGGAGGCGAGGCGTGGGGGGGTGTGGGATTAACTGCGCCCACTCCCCCACGCCCCGCGATTATTGCGCCCTGACGGAATGCGAAAATTGTCGTCGGAAGGCGAGCGGCCCGTTCGGGCCGCAGAAGATCCACACTTGGGCCGAGGCATGGAAGTGGCGGGCCCCGATCTGCGGTGACGTCCAGTCACGCGCGTGGGCTGGCAGGCCCTTCCAGCAGAAGGGTGCCATGTGGCGCGCAGGCGGCGGGCGGCCAGACTGCAGCCAGGCACGTCAGCTGGTTCCCGCGTTCATACTTTGAAAAACCTTGCCGAGGCGGCACGCCTTTGCAAAGCCGGCTCCTAGCTGCCGGCTCTTCGGGATAGGAAGATGATTGGGCTTCTCGTTCCCCCTTCAGCCATGAAGCCCAACCAGCTTCGGGGACTACTGTCGGGGTAAATGACCACGGGTAGCCTAGCCGGTTCCCCCCGGCTCTTCAGAAAATAGCAGGTCGATCGGGCCTTCAAGCATCCAAGGCATGGAGCTGCCTTCCTCTGGCCGGCTGTCTCACAAGCCGACTACCGGAAGGCGGCTCGGCCCTGAACTCTCATGAAGAAAGCCATGAGAGGGCCGACTCCAAGAAGCCGGCCACGAGATGACCGACTCCAAGAAGCCGGCCCCCGGCAAGCGGCCAGGATCGTGCCTTTGAAGTCTGCACCCACATAATGGTGATGAGACGGGGCGTGGCAACAGTGAAGCCTGCCACCCCCGAATCCCGGAGCATGCATGGCCACAGTACGCCATACGGGGCAGCCACGACCTGTCCGGCGTGGCACTGTTACCATGCTGACCATGACGCCACCCACGATAGGCAGTCAGTACGGCCCGCGAGCGGCGGGTCCCTTCAGTCAGAGAGACACCCAAAGGCGGCCGCGCCTCCCCTAGTCGGCCTGGGATGTAGCCGGCTCTCACCAGCCAACTCGCTCCCTCCCTCGAAGTATGCGCACCATTAAGGAGACGAGACAAGGTAAGGCTACAGTGAGAGCCCGCCAGGTGGCGGCACTGTAGCCATGCTTACCTCGACAAAGCCCTCGTCATCAAGAGTGAGGTAACAGTAACCAGCCCCCGACAAGACCCCAAGCGGTGGGACCTACCTGTCGACCAGGAAGCCGGCAGCCGGCGGGACCCACCAGTCGGCGGGCCCTAGCGGCCGGCAGAGAAGCCGGCGAACGTAGACACTGACGGCTAGGGCCCACGCCCAGCCGGATTACCATTGTGCCCCTGGGGGGTAGGCCTATATAAACCCCCCAGGGCACCCATGCAAAGGGTTGATCTCTGATAGTTTTATACACCACATTGAGGGGAGAAGAGATCTAGCCTTGCCCTTCTTATTCCTCTCGCCAAACAGCTGAAGGAGCCTCTTGTAGCCACTTGTTGATCTAGTGATCATGCGGAGACCCCGCAGAGCAGGACTAGGGTTGTTATCTCCACGGAGATCCCCGAACCTGGGTAAGATCCACCGGCGTGCATGTCTTCACCTCATCCCGTTGCCAGGCACCGGCGATGTCTTATTGGCTCCCACAATGATAAGCCGCCCTTTGGCATATGTCGCACCTACCACCCGACAAGCGGGGACTACTTGCTATGCATGTAGTGGGCAGCTGGCGTCTTGAGGGGCCAGGGCGGTGAGAGCGGGCTCCAGAAGCGGTCCGGACTCCAGCATGGCCCACCTCACATTATCACCATATATTTCTTGGAGTCCGTGCGCAGCGGGCGGGCGATCTCTTCTCCCTCCCCCGTTTCTCTCTTCTCAGCCGACGCCCGCCGAGCGATTAGATTTCGGCTATCGACAGTTTATTCAGTTACGGTCCCACATGTCAGTGAAATTGCAAGACAACGTGTGTCGCCTCTGGTGAGCGGCGTGCGAGCTGGACTGTCGGGGTTGCGACGCGTACGAGTCGTAAGTGTGCCGCCTTTTCCTTTAAAACTTACGAAGCGTAACATCATTTTCGCGTGATTGATCGATAGAAATCCAGAACAAAATGACGAGGGCGGTGGTTTCCCGCTCGTTAGGCGGGCTAGTTCGAGTTATATGACGTGCTACAGTGCCATCCACTTGCTCCATTTTTATGTAAGCAAGAGTTTACACTCTTACGCGGGAGGAGTGCGAAACACCGCGGATCTGATTTTGATCGAGGGATAACTGTTCCCTGCCAAATAATGGAGGATTGTTAGCGATTATAGCATGATAGTTAGGGCATCTCCAGCGCTGGCCCACAAATTTACACCGACATCTGTCCGAGGACACTGATGGATGCCATTCGATGCTGCCCGCATACCTTTCGATAACTATATGAACTAACCGGACAAAATTCATGCAAACAAAGCAAATTTCAAATTAACCAGATGAAATTAACCGGATGAAATTCATTACATTTCGAAAACTTTTTCTACAAACTGGACAAAATTCATTACATATTTCGCACAAACCGTACTAAACCTACTGTAAACCTAATCTAAACGATCGCCTACGCCCGACCACCATGTCCGGCCATGAACCCGAGAAAGCCGACCATTGCCTTTGCCTCCTCCTCGTCTGCATCGATAACCTCCTCCTCCGGCCGGAGCGCAAGGTTCTGAAGATTTCTGCCTCCACGTCGCCGTCAAGCAGCTAATCGGCCGCAGATGTTTACCCCACCAAGCTTGGCGTCGACTGAGTGGAGTAGCGGTGGCCTTCCCGAGACCAGAGCGGTGGCGACCTACCATGTACTACTCTTCCTCGCTGCCGGCTGCACCCGCGCACGTGCGCCGGCTTCATGGTCGTGGAAGCGGAGGGAGCCCGGTGGGGGGGGTGTGCCGGCGATCTCCTTCATTTGCTCCTGCGACAGTACGTCGAAGAGAGCTTTGGAGCGCGCCTGGAGCGGAGCCGCCGATGTCCCTCGTTTGCTACTGCGACAGTACGTCCAAGAGAGCTTCGGAGCACCAGGAGGCCATTGTTGAAGTGGTGCCGACAGAAGGAAGGGATCGGAGGAGAATAAGTGTGGGTCTTTGGCTATGGCTGGGAGCTGGGGCTCAAGTTAATATACCGGGCGAATGGCAATGAGCTGCGGCAGACGGATGGACAACTGGTGCCGGAGTAGGTTTGTCGGGCGTGAATGGGGACGCTCCTTTAGTGACTTAACTGCAGATGCGTTTGGCTTACTGACATGTGGGCCCAACGGGCGTCTGGCCCGCATGTCAGTGACACACCAATTGCACCTGCAATTAAGTCTGGTGAATGCGGCATTGACATTCTGGAGAGACGGTGACCATTTCACATGGGAAGCGCACGCTAGCGATGGAAGGGATTTCGGTGTGCAGTGGCACTAAGATCGGTCGCTCATGATAGTACATACTCCGTACCATACTACCATAGTACCCTCTCTAGCTTAGGCTGTTTTATAGATTGTCGTTGTGATGGACGATATACATGAGCAAGGCGGTCCAAGTATGACCGTTGGTGTTGAGCCAGGTGAATACATGCTCGGCGTTCGCGTAGGCTTCCATCAAATGTCTAAACAGTAATGTTAGGCATCGCCGGGGCGCGCAGGTGATGGGCTCGCCGTTTGTGTTGCGCCATGAGCAGGACTTTGATTTAGAGGGCGACGTGCATGCATTAGCATGCTTTGACAGCGTGATCATGAGTGTCTGACGCGAAGTATTTCATTTTCATTTGGCTGACGAGGGTGCGTTGCAGCGACGAGTCCGTGGTTTGATTCCCCACATACGCATAATTTTGGTTTTTACAGTATTTCTTTCTCCATTCACAGGTAGGCCCGCGTAGATAGATAAAGAACACGAGCTGATGAGGCGCATGCGGACTGTTTGACTGGTCAACCATACAAATACAGAGCTATCCGCTGAGCCAGTGACCGTATAATCACCATATATTGTATACAATGATCAAAGTGAGCTATCAAGACAAGTTCGATGATCGCCAATGCATTTTACTCGGTAATAAATGACCAGGATTGAAGGGGAATCCTAGTTTGCTTCATCTTCTGTCCTTGAGCTCTTGACAAACCAATGCACTATATGGTTGTCCGGCCACTCCACCCCAGAGCTCTGACCAAGCGTCATTCATGCCACCGCGCCGCACACTAACCGGTAAGGCAGCGATGGCATCCTGCCGCGCCGAGTTCCTCGCCGCCCACGAACGCACACAAAATGGTAGGGAAGAGATGGCATCCCGCCGTGCCGAGTTCATCGCCGCTTGCGACCTCACAACTATGTGGGAGGAATTTGAAGATGCCCAGGCCGAATGGGCGGTAGAGCAAGAGGCGGCCAAAGCGGCACAGAGGGAGCGGAAAAGTCAGAAAGCACTCAAGAAAAGAGAGGCCCGCCACCGCAAGAAAGAAAAGGACACATGCGCTGCTACGGAGAGGTCGGCGGAGATCCAAGCATGGTGGGGTGTCGCCGACAAAGCTGGGAAGGAGAACGACGGTGTCTGGCAAGCATGTGAGAAGTAGTAGTACTAGTAGTTAGTGTGTGTGTCTGTGTCTGAGTACGAGCATGTACCAGTACTACTAGTTACTACTGTAGTTTTTAGAGCAAATTACCAGTACATTAGCCTAGACTAAATGGAAAAATTCCTATCCTATGCATCAAATGGCATATCTTTCTCTATAGGAGTTGAGATGCATTTCATATCACTTCCTATGATTTTCATATTCCTATCCTATGAACGAAAGGAGGCCTCTGTTGGAGTAAATACTGTAGCTAGCAGTACTGCTGGTACAGTAGTTTTCTTCAAGAAGCAGAATTCAACGAAGTCATGATGGTTCCTTCGTCCGAGCAACTTCAAAGTGGGAAGTGGGCATGTGATTTGACGGCTCATTAGTCATTGTTACTGCGGCGCGACGACCTGGGTGACTCTCCCTTGGAGTTCTGCGTGCATGGCAAGTGGACCAGGATGGTCGACGTCCCACATGTTGGCGAACGGAAGTATTCTTTCCGATATCGAGGAGCAAGGAAACCGCGTGGTATAGTATCATTGCTGATTGGTTCGCAAAAAATAGTATCACTGCCGATTTATAAATATTTTTATTTCTGATGAATGCTAGTGTTTCAACTCTTACGACGAAGGGTGCCAAACACGGCACGTGCTGGATGTCCCACACGTCAGCGAAAGGAGTGGGACATGAACAACGTGGTAGAGCCCAGCATAAAAAACAGCGTGGTAGAGCGTCTCCACTTCTTCCACTTCTGGGTCGGAGACCACACGTAGTAGTACTTAGTGGTATGAACGATACAAAGTGCGACCTGGAGAGAAAGACACATCTAGTTGGAAGGTCTCGGGGCATACACGTAAACTAATATAAAAGTTAATATGTGCCTCCAACTAATATAGTAGTAGTAGAGTACTTAGGCACGTACTCCATAACATCACCGTGCATTGCACGTACAACATTTAGTGGTTGTACGTAGTAAGAGACAAATGCCGCCCAAGAGTTCCCTTCTCGACCTACTTTTGGGTGTTTGGTAGAGTGTATGGAGGGTGCATGAGTTCACACTAGTTTAGCACAAATACACTAGAAGCATGCATGAAGAGGGGTGTTGAGTTGAGCATGCATGAAGAGGGAACAACTATGCTGAGACGAGAACGCAACCAAACACACCCTGTATGCCACGCATGTTCATACCATTTGTGCCTTTCTACTTCACTTACTGCGCTACATTACTCAAGTTCGTACGTCCACTCCTGGGTACATGTCCGTCTCGTAGTTCCAGTCCCACGTGTTCTTCATAAAGATGGAACGATCATTGCATAACATGTGCACCTTGATGTTAGATGTCTCGCGTGTTGGCAAATGATGAACAAAGCTCACGTAAAAAATAGAGTGGAAGAACATAGATTCCGGACGACCGAGAAGGAGCAAGGAACCTCATGGTGGAGCGTCTGCACTCATAATATTTAATATTATTCAGCGATATAAAATTAACCAATCATCTCCACAGTGGACTGGAAGAGTACGAAACACGGCAGCCCAGTGTAGTTACATCATACTAGTACATGGCTAACCCACGCTATCACCATATTTTTTGGCTTCCGTGCGACACCTATCTCTAGTAATCCAGCAGCCTGTATCGCTTCTCCCTCCTCGTCTCTATCAAAGTGCGGCAGGCTAGCATTTCTGCCGTCTATTGAGGTCAGTTAACTATCACATGTTAGCGACATGCCAAGAGCATTCTAAAAAAATTCCTTTCACGTTCCGTTTTCAAAAAGAAAAAACTCCTTTCACATACGAATTTGCCTGTATGCTTTGAGCAACTTGCATGTCCTATACTGCTCCTGTTTGATACTCTAACTTAGCTAGAGGTTAGACTAACTCATGACTAACCCTGAACTAACTGTAGCCAAAGAGGTGTTTGGGTGACAGGGTTAGATTGACAATAAATGCACTTCATGGAGAGAGAAAAGTGATTTTCAGTGGTCCCAATGAGAACTATCTCTAGTTAGCACCTCTTCAGTGGGATAGTTTTTTTTGGTGGGTTCAGTGCAACTTGCTCCAATTTAAACCCTCATGCTTGGATACTTTAGGGCTATTTGAGCCCCAACTAGCTCAAACTAACTCTAACCCATGGATCCAAACAGGGCCTATGGCCACTCTCGACGCGGAGCAGTCCCGTGCACCGGGAAGCGGCGCTCTCTCGGCCGTCGCGCCACTTCAAAGCCGGCACCAGTGAGAGGTCGCCTCCACTTTGGCCGGGCATTAATGCGGCACTGACGCTCCAGGGCGATGCTGACCGTTTCACGCGGGAAGCGCGCGCTGGCAAGGGAGTATAGGTTTTGAACTGTTTCAGGTGTAGTAGTAATGGTAGTTTGCAAAACTACTCAATTATTGCATTCAGTTTCCTAAGAAATTGTGGTAAACAACGTTACTCCACAGCCTGCTTCCCTTCTGCTTCAGTCCTTCCTGCTCGTGATTTACGTGGCCATGTTAACGTGGTTGTGTCAAAAAAATGTCACTTCCTGCTCGTGATTTGCGTTATATAATTACAAGCAAGATTCTCGTGCATTGCACAGAACATCAATATGCATTTTTTTACAAAACACGTGTTGTGACCCATGCAGGAGTAATCCCATGTGTAAAAACTAATGATATCTCGAGAATTTTATCGGAAAACTGGTATCTCGAGAATGTCATCGAAAAAAATGAAAGATGAGAGATAAGGCGAGGAGGAGTGGAGCGTGGTGGTGACTGGTGGTCGGAATGGGCGGAGGCATGGGGATGAACGGCGCAGGCAGGCGGCAGCGGCCACCATGCATGCTAGATTGTTCCAGAGACTTATTCCTTTTTTAATTGCTAAGCAATGAGGTTGCGGGAGATAATGATGTGGAGAGAGGTGTGGGTATCTTTTGTAAAATTATCATAGTTTGCTTTCTATCCATCAGATATAGATCATATAGTCTGTATTACAAGATGGCAGGCACACCATCATTGCCAACTCGTTTTTTTATAAGGGTACAGATGATAAGTTTGCTGACTACTAAAGTAAAGTGGAATCTGTCCATGTTATGCAAGTAAATAAAGGAGATTGTTTATCATACGGGTAAGGTTGGATGAAGGGTGGTAGGAACAAATGCTTCGCCTAGAGCATGTGTGTGTGAGATGGAGTCTTAGTGTGTGTGTGGGGTGTGTGTGTGTGTGGGGTGTGTGTGTGTGTGTTTGTGTGTGTGTGTG